>NW_010315793.1:11042-26844 GCF_000700745.2 Antrostomus carolinensis
ACTCTTGATAAATATTTCCTCTTAATCAGCTGTGGTAGATTTGAACTTGACTGGAGTCCAGGTGCCCACAAAGCCACTCTATTACTCCCCTTCCTCAACTGGATGAATAAGAAAATTACAAAAGGCTCCTGAGTCAAGAAAAGGACAGAGAGAAATCACTGGCCAATTACTATCATGAACAAAACAGACTTGACTCGGGAAAATTAATCTAATTTATTGCCAGTCAAATCAGAGTAGGATAATGAGAAATAAAACCAAATCTTAAAACATCTTTGAACTAGCCTTCCCTTCTACCTGAGCTGAACTTCATTCCCAATTTCCCTGTCTCTTCCCCCCAAGCAGAGGGTTTGGATTGCAGTCAGTTCATCACGCATTTTCTTTGCTGCTCCTTCCTCATCACACTGTTGCTCCATTATGGGATCCTTCCCATGAGAGACAGTCCTCCACAAGATTCTCCAACATGATTTCTTCCCACGTTCTTCACAAACTGCTCCAGCATGGGTCCTTTCCATGATGTGCAGTCCTCCAGGAACAGACTACTCTGGCATGGGTCTCCCACAGGGTCACAAGTCCAGCCAAAAAACCTGCTCCAGCACAGGCTCTTCATGGGGTCACAGCCTCCTTTGTGTGCCTCCACCTACTGTGGTGTGGGGTCCTCCATGGGCTGCAAGTGGATATCTGTTCCACTGTGAATCTTCATGGCCTGCAGGGGGACAGCCTGCCTCACCATGGCCTTCACCATGGGCTGCAGGGGAATGTCTGCTCTGGCATCTGGAGCACCTCCACCCCTCCTTCTTCACTGACCTCAGCGTCTTCAGAGATGTTTCTCTCACATCTTCTCACTCCTCTCTGGCTGCTTGTCCTGGTTTTTAGCTGAAACAGAGCTGGATTTCTTTTTCAGTAGTTAGAATAGTGCTGCATTTTGCTTTTCAACCTGGGACTTGTTATAAGAGAGATACAGATAACATACCAGTGTTTGCATTTTTATCGCTGGAAGTGAAGGACTTCGAGTTCTGTTAGTCTACAAATACAAAATCCAAGGGGGTGAGGAATATTTAAATTAATAATCTAAATTAACATTTAGATATGACAATGGGATATTCTGTATCATATCACGTCGTGTCCAGTATATTAGTGAGGGTCTCTTCCTCTTTTAGCCCTCTGGCTTTTCACTCAGGCTCTCGTTCTTCCGGGATTGTGGTTTTGGTTCAAGATTGTTGCTCCTCTGGGATCGTTATCTGACAACAGGCTGGGCTTGGTCAGCAGGTGGTGAACAATAGCACTGTGTATCAGTCATTTTCATATTTCGTTACTGTTATCATTATCACTGCAATTTTAATATTAGTATTGTTTTAAGTTTTCTTTCTATGATTAAACTGTTCTTATCTCAACCTACAAGCCTCCTTATCCTTGTCCTCCAGCCTTCTCCCCTGTCCCCTGGGCATGGAAGGGAAGTGGGTGAACGGCTGTGTTGGCTGCTAGCCAAGGGCTAGCCCAGTGAAACTACCACACTGCTGTTGCCCCACAGGTTTGTGGGGTTTTTTTTTTTCACAGAATGTTAGGGATTGGAAGGGACCTCGAAAAATCATCCGGTCCAATCCCCCTGCCAGAGCAGGAACACCTAGATGAGATCACACCTGAAGGCGTCCAGGCAGATTTTGAATATCTCCAGAGAAGGAGACTCCACAACCTCCCTGGGCAGCCTGTTCCAGTGCTCTGTTACCTTCACCATAAAGAAGATTCTTCTCAAGTTTAAGTGGAACCTCCTGTGTTCCAGCTTACACCCACTGCCCCATGGGTGCTCCACCCTCTTCTTAAATGCGTTATCACAGAGATGCTACCACCATCACTGATGGGCATTGGTTCTAATAGATATGGGGGAAGCTTTGGGCAGCTTCTCACAGAAGTCACTCCTGTAGCTCCCCTGCTACCAGGACCTTGCCATGCAAACTCAATATATCAGTTATCAAAATATAACCTCAAAATACTACAGATTTTTTTTTTTTTCAAAAATCTCTCCTTGGACACAGTACTCCAGATGTGGCCCCACTCAGTGCATAAGGAATTGGCTTGATGGTCGTAGTCAAAGGGTTGCAGTTAATGGCTCAATGTCCAAGTGAAGACTGGTGACAAGTGGCATCCCTCAGGGGTAGGTATTGGGACCAATATTGTTTAACATATTTTCTGGCTACATGGACAGTGGGATTGAGTGCACCCTCAGCAAGTTTGCCGACGATACCAAGATGTGTGGTTCAGCCAACACGCTGGAGGGATGGGATGCCATCCAGAGGGACCTTGACAGGCTTGAGAGGTGGGACTGTGCTAACCTCATGAAGTTCAACAAGGCCAAGTGCAAGGTCCTGCACCTGGGTCGGGGCAAGCTCAAGCACAACTACAGACTGGGCAGAGAATGGACTGAAAGTAGCCCTGAGGAGGACTTGGGGGAGCGGGTGGACAAGAAGCTCAACATGAGCCGGCAATGCATGCTTGCAGCCCAGAAGGCCAACCGTATCCTGGGCTGCATCAAAAGAAGTGTGGCCAGCAGGTGGAGCAAGGTGATTCTTCCCCTCTACTTCACTCTCATGAGACCCCACCTGCAGTACTGTGTCCATTTCTGGGGCCCTCGACATATGTCAATAAACACATGGACCTACTGGACCAAGTCCAGAGGAAGCCACAAGGATGATCAGAGGGTTGGAGCACCTCTCCTATGAGGACAGGCTGAGAGAGTTGTGGCTGATCAGCCTAGAGAAGGGAAGGTGCTGGGGAGACTTATAGTGGTGTTGCAATACCTGAAGGAGGCCTACAGGAAGGCTGGGGAGGAACATTTTACAGGGCAGAGGATAGGGTGAGGGGGAATGGCTTTAAACTGGAAAAGCCTAGAATTAGATTAGATATTAGGAAGAAATTCTGTCCTGTGAGCGTGGTGAGACACTGGAAGAGGCTGCCCAGAGAAGCTGTGAACGCCCCCTCCCTCGAAGTGTTCAAGGCCAGGCTGGATGAGGTTTTGAGCAACCTGGTCTAGTGAAAGGTGTCCCTGCTGATGGCAGGGGGGTTGGAACTAGATCATCTTTAAGGTCCCTTCCAACCCAAACTATTCTATGATTCTATTTGCAATACCTATTTAAGTGAAATGAATGAAAGATTAATTTTTCAATGATATATTTCAACCATTATCAAACTTTAAAAATGTTGAACATGTTTGTATTCATGTAAGTAATTTCTTTCTGTTTTCCCCTGGCGCAACTGTTTACTTTAATTGTCCTGCTGGCATATATAAGTTTTCCAAGAATAAGATCCCAGTTAAGGACCTGATGTTTATTCTGGTTATACTCATTAAAGTTGCTAAGAGAAATAGAGTCATCCTCAAAGTCTTGAGTTCAGGTTGTTACAACAGAAGCTCTGCTCTGAAATCTTAATGAAAACATAAGTACATACAACAAGCAGTTCTCAGGCAACACTTGGGCAGCTTTTAACGTAACAACTCAGTCCATCAAGATTTTTAACTGGAGATATCAACATAATGTCTTTATCAATTGCACAGTATTCGTAGTTAAGACCTTTCAGCACATCATCATGTCAAACTCTTTGTAATGTCATCCGACAAACAGTTAGAGGAGGGCACAAAAAATCAGTGACAGAAGTGGTCAGATTTGGAACATTTAAAAAAAATCTGATTACACTCACTGAAGTCCTATACATATACACTATTTTTATGAGACTAAGCTAGTCAGCTCAGATTTCGTTTGTTATGATTATTCTCTGATGGCTAAAGAAGCTTAACAACTACCTGTTTCCTTTGTTGTATCCATCACATTTTGCACTGCATGTTATTTATATAGATAGGGTAAAATTAAAATAAAGTCTACAACAACAAAATCTTTCACTATAACACAGCTTCCAAACTGGTAGGGTGAATCACAGCGGTGAAGTGTGGGATTAAATGACTGGAGAAGTGCATCTCTTAAAATAGCTTTGTCCTTGAAGAAAATATATTTAGAACAATGTTTTTACTGCCAAAAAAAGTATGTGGACAGTGAGGTTTTAAACTTATTTCACTGATCTGGATTAGAGACATAATCCCATATGAGTCTCCCAGTAAATTGTACATGTTCAACTGAAGAAGCATTGAACTGCAAGAGGAAAATGGAAATAAATAGCTGGAGAGGAAGCAGGGCAGACGCTTAAATATTTTCTGCTGCAAATAGTGTTGAAAAATCGAACTATAGTCTGAGTCAGTTGGTACTATAATCAAAGCATTATCAGAAAGCAGAGATGATCATAAAGTGGAATAGAAAAAAAGAAGGTTCAGTTTTTCTTCCTAGGTTATTTCCTAGGTGAAAAAAACCCCTCTACAATTCTTGAAAGTTTCAGTTGGGATTTAGATTCACCCATTTATAATTCATTAGAACCTGAGCTAGAATATTTAAAATTGTACTTTGCATCTAAGCTTTCTTTATAATTTACTCTGTCATTTTGGCAGAGGAATATGAAAAATCTTATTTTGGTAGCTTATTACACTCACTTTTCATTCTTATTGTTCAGATATGAACTATATACAGTATGGACCAATAGAGAAGCAGATCTAAAAAAGCTTAGAAGAATTTTGCTGAATCTTTTTTGATCACCTTTTTACCAATTCTGCTTCTGACCAAGTAAACATTACATTTCTCCTCAGGGATAAAAATATAAATATTAAGTGGAGAAAAGACAGTCTGTCTATATTTTTGAATGCATATTAAATTGTATCTCTGTTTCTTGTGCTTACTGGCTGCTTCTATATACTAGAAGTAATAGCTTTACTGTACAGTTATGACAGTGGGATCTTTTTACACAGCACTCCAGGTGGGTCTCACCAGAGCAGAGTAGATGGGCAGAATCACCACCCTTGACCTGCTGACCACACTTCTTTTGATGCAGTCCAGGATACAGTTGGTTTTCTGGGCTCTGAGCACCCACTGCTGGCTCATGTCCAGCTGTTATCCACCAGTACCTCCAGGTCCTTGTCTGCAGGGCAGCTCTCAATCCTTTCATCCCTTAGCCTATACTGATACTGGAGATATCCCAGATTCAGGTGTGGGACTCTGCATTTGGCCTTGTTGAACTTCATGAGGTTTGTTGATGAAGATGTTAAACAAGACCGGACCCGGTACTGACCCCTGGGGAACACTGTTAGTTACAGACCTCCAACTAGATTCTGTGCCACTGATCACAACCTCCTGAGCTCTGCCAGTCAGCCAGTTCTCAATCTACCTCACTGTCCACTCATCTATCCCATGCCTTCTAAGTTTTGCTACAAGGTTGTTGTGGGGTATAGTATCAAAAGCCTTGCTGAAATCAAGATAAACAACATCCACTGCTTTCCCTTCATCTACCCAGCTGGTGATCACATCATAGAAGGCTACCAGATTGGTCAAGCATGATTTCCCCTTAGTGAAACCATGTTGACCACTGATAACCTTTTTTTCTTCCAGCTGCTTAGAGATGGTAAGATAGATATAGACTGCTGAAAGATGTCATTTGTTTCTGATCTTCATCTGGACATTGAGCCATTGACCACTCCCCTCTGGATGCATCCATCCAGCCAATTCCTTATCCAATGAATCCATCAAATCCATATGTCTCCAATTTAGAGAGAAGGATTTTGTGGAGGAGTGTGTTAAAAGCCTTACAGAAGTCCAAATAGGTGACATTCTTAGCTCTTCTCTTGTCCACTGAGGTAGTCTTTCTTTGTTTAAAGCTCTTTCCAGCAGGTTGCTTAGTCTGTAGGCAAAAATCCTCATGCTCCACTTGGTCAAGTGGATTGCAGCTTTTCCTAGGAGTCTTTGATCCTGAGAAATAATTCCCTGGTCATAAAAGCCAGATCCTTCGACCCATACATAATCACAGAATTATGGAAAGGTTGATGTTGGAAGGGACTTTCTGGAGGTCATCTGCTGCACTCCCCCTGTTCTACCAATATCACTCTGTGTGAGATCTACAGTGACATGTTTAACACTTTTTACATACTCTTATTATTTCTAAATGCTAGTCTTAATCAATGGCATTTGTTTTTTAACATCTGAGTCAAGAGACCTATTCTGCTATTTTGAACAAGATCAGTTATATGAGTTTCTTCTCAATAAGACAGAACTTCTACTGTCTCTTTCTAGATGTTGAATTAAAATTTTCCTCTAATTTATTTTCATATGGTTATTTACTGCATTTTTTTTACCATAAACTGGAGGTATGCACAGTAGTTTTACATTACAGATTATGATTTTGCCTGACAAAAGTAGGAACTGTATTTCAGGCATTATAAAAACTACTGCCTCAATAACTGTGAGAAGTCTCTCTTTTCTCTGTAGCTGAGCTTGTAGTTGGAAAGTTTTTACTTTCCGTATGTATTTTCTGAATGTTGTTTATTCAAAGATATATTAATTTTTCTAAAAGAGTATATTTTCTGAAAGAGTTTTTGAAAGGGCTTGTGATCTGTTGCTTATTGGTATAAGTAGAAATACTGGTGGACCAGGTGATACTAATTTTACTTCAGTCTTTAGAATATACATCTTAGTCCTTTGAAATTGTTGGGATATGGAAGCTGATAATAAAAATTGAGTGATTTTTTATCTGTTTGTATGAAAGGATTGATTAAGGTACTCTATGAAAGAATTTTTTTTTTTTTTTAATATAAATATCTTCAAAGGAACAGTAAAATAAGTAATGCTGAAAATCTCCAATTTTGAGTAAATCAGGTTGTTTCCTAGGGCTGGGAATAGCATGAATTTATTAAAGAGATTTTTGTTTGCAAGTTTTCTATCAATTAATTTTAAATTGTAAAATCTACATTCACACATATATCTAGCTCGTCTTGTTAATGTACTAGTAAAGATGCATGAATTACAGAGGTAAACAAGTAGGTAATGAAAGTTTTAATCAAAATGACTCCATGGGTCATTCTCATTTAGGTGTACATGAATTAAGAAAAGGAGAAATCACAACATCATTAAAGAACACCAACAGTCTAGAACCTGTGGATAGGTTATAGTTGGATACTATGTAGTGAACTTTGGCTGAATTTGATGGGGGGGTTGGGGGGAGGGGGGAAGCTATCTGAGGACATATTTGCTTTGCCGCAAATGGAACCTTTAAGTGCAATAAATCATGTGCATTGATTTAGCTCAAGGCAGTTAGACAATAGTTCAGCTGAGGTCTGACCTTGGCGTCTTGTGTTTTCTGGTGCTTAAAATGTCATCTACAAAATGTGTATGTAGGAGGAATTCACATCATCAGTAGTATAGGAACAAAGCAGAGAGTATTGATGTTGAGTCAGATTTATTTCAGAAACATCAAGGTCCTCAACACAAACATCTATGTGCAAAGCCCACTTTATGGTGTGTTGTCCACCAGTACAGCTGAATTTTATCTCTTGTTTATTTTTTCAGGATATTCATATTTATAGAGATATCTATAGGCACAATGAACCTCACTTGAAGTGTTTCTACACAAATGCATGCAGCACGAGAAACAAGCAAGAGGAGCTAGAAGCCCTGGCCCAGTCCCAGAGATGTCACTTCACTGGCATAACTGAAACCTGGTGGGATGAATCGTGTGACTAGTCTACCATGATGGATTGTTACAGGCTCTTCAGGAGGGATAGGCCAGGCAGGTGAGTTGGGGGGGCTGCACTGTATTTAGCAGAGGGACTGGAGTGCATGGAGTTTGCAGTTGACAATGGCACACTTGAGAGCCTCTCAGTAAAGATAAAGAGACATAAAGAAGATGATGTTGTGGGAGTCTACGATATGCCACCCAGCCACCATGACGACATTGATGAGCTATTCTTTAAGGAACTGAAGGATGCCTCTAAGTCATCTGCCCTAGTCCTTATGGGGGACTTCAACCTGCCTGATGTCAACTGGGAATACCACACAGCTTGTACAAACAGGTCCAGAGGATTCCTAAACCAATTGGATGACAACTTCTTGGTACAGATTCTAAGGGAACTGACCAGGAAGGGTACCTTTCTCAGTTTGTTGCTTCTTAACAGAGAGGGCCTTGTGGGTGAAGTGGTGATTGGTGGCTGCCTTGGCCACAGTGACCATGAAGCAGTCGAGTTCAAAATCTACAGTAACAGGAGGAAAACAACCAGCAAGACCTCAACTCTAGATATGGGGAGAGTGGAGTTCAGATTGCTCAGGGAACTACTTAGTAAGGTCCCCTGGGAAAAAGCTTTTGAAGGTGCTGAGGTCCATCAGTGTTGGTAATTTTTTAAGTAGTACCTCGTAAGAGCACAGGAACAGGAAATCCCAAAATGCTGGAAGTCAAGCAGGTGAGGCAGAAGGCCACCTTGGCTGAGCAGGGATCTTCTTCTAGATCTAAGGCAGAAAAATAAAGTGTATGACCACTGGAAGCAAGGTCACGCAACATGGGAGGACTACAGAGATGCTGTTTGCCACTGCAGGGAGGAAATCTGTGCAGCCAAAGCTCGATTAAAGTTAAAGCTGGCTAGTACTGTGAAAGACAATAAAAAGGGCTTTTTAAAATAAGTTAATAGCAAAAGACAGACCAGAAATAACCTTGGCCCATTACTTGATGAGCATAGTCACCTCACAGACAAAGCAGAGAAATTAAAATCCTTCTTTGCCTCAGTCTTCAACATAGAGGATGGGCTCAGGAACCTCCAGAACCCTGGGTTAGAGAACCATGACTGTAAGAATGATAAGCTCCCTACCAACCCAGAACTTGTGCAGGATTTGCTACTCCAGCTGGATCCCAATAAGTCAAGGGGGCTTGATGGGATCTATCCGAGGGTACTTAAAGAGCTGGCAGATATCATAGCGAGACCTCTCTCAATGATCTTTCAGTGCTCTTGGAAATCTGGAGAGGTCCCAGTTGACTGGAAGCTGGCAAATATTGTCCCAGTCTTCAAGAAGGGCAACAGGGAAGACCCTGGCAACTACATGCCTCCAAGTCTCACTTTGGTGCATGGCAAAATTATGGAGTAAATTATTTGGGGAGTTATCAAAACAACCACACCTGGAAAACAATGCAGTCATTGGTTCCAGCCAACATCGGTTTATGAGAGGGAAGTCTTGCTTGACAAACATAATTTCTTTCTATGATAAGGTTACTCGCATAGTTGACCAAGGGAATCCAGTTGATGTAATCTTTTTGGACTTCAGTAAAGCTTTTGATATCAACTTTCACAGTATCCTCCTGGACAAAATGGATGAGCATACAGTAAATGGGGTTACATCAGGCTGGTGACCCATCACTTGTAGGGTTCTGCAGGGATCCATCCTAGGGCCAGTGCTCTTTAATGTCTTCATCTACGAGTTGGGTACAGTACTCAAAAGACGACTAGCAAATTTTGCCAATGACAACAAATTGGGAGGAGATGTGGAAACTCTCAAGGGCAGACAAGCCTTGCAGAGAGATCTAGATAAATTAGAGGGCTGGGCAATCACCAACCATATGAATTTTAACAAGGGCAAGTGATGGACTTTACACCTGGGACGTGGAAACCCTGGACACACATACAGACTGAGCAACAAGAAACTGGAGAGCAGCCCTGCAGAGAGGGACCTGGGGGTTCTGGTCAATGGCAAGTTGAACATGAGCCAACAGCGTGCCCTGGCTGCCAACTGTGTCCTGGGTACATCAAGCTCTGCATTGTGAACCAGTTGAGGGAGGTGATTGTCCCACTCTACTCCACAAAGTTGTGGCCTCACCTTGAGTACTGTATGCAGTTTTGGGTGCCACAGTATAAAAAGGATATAAAGCTACTCGAGAGTGTCCAGAGGAGAACCACTAAATTGGTGAAGGGTTTAGAGGGGAAGCTGTATGAGGAGAGGCTGAAGTCGCTTGGTTTGTTCAGTCTGGAGAACAGGAGACTGAGAGATCTCATAGTGGTCCATAACTTCCTCACAAGGGGAAGAGGAGGAGAAGACACTGATCTCTTCTCCCTGGTGACCAATGACAGGACCAGAGGAAATGGAAGGAAATGTGCCAGCGGAGGTTTAGGTTGGACATGAGGAAAAGTTTCTTTACTCAGAGGGTGGTGGAGCAATGGAACAGGCTCCTCGGGGAGCTAGTCGCACCAAGCCTGACAATATTCAAGAAGTATTTGGACAGCTCCCTCAGACAACATGGTCTGAATCTTATGACTGTCCTATGCAGGGACAGGAGTTGGATTGTGGGTCCCATCCAGCTCACAACATTCTATGATTCTATTATCTCATCTAAACAAATTGTTTTGGTTTTCTTTCTGTTTTTTGCCTTTCTTCATCTACATAATAATAACAAAGATTACATAATAACTAATTCAATACCAAGAATATTGTCCTGATTTTACCAGTATACTGTACATTTTATTTCAGAGTAACAAATTCTTTTAAATCAATATGCAGTTACACTGACCGGTATTACTGAAGAGACGAGATTAATTTTCTTCTAACTAGATGACATAGAGATGCAAGTATTATAAAAAAAAATATATATAATTCATTAAAAAATGTCAAATTTTTGTTACTTCATACAAATTTTCTTTGCCATCTCCCTTTTGTGTTTATATAGATATTGATACACACCAGTTCTGTTCAATTTAGATAAAGAAACTTATGGGATTTAATACATATGATTATTTCTAGTGTCTTTGAGCTCTGCTTCTTTGAAAATTCATCAAGAAAGAAAATAATTTCTTAGAGATCTTTTTTGCTTTCTACAGAAATCATTTTCTCCTTCTTGCCACCTATATGAAGTACTTATTTGCTTTTAAAAGAGATTTTACTTAAGAAAACTTGTTGTAAAGTGTCATAAAAGGCCTTTAGCTTATCTAATTTAGGCTGTGAAACTAAATCACTGAACTAACATCCAGTCAATTCAATAAACAGTATTTGAAATCACATATATAACAGTGTACCATTAAATAGTTGATATGCTAATAGATTTTACTGTTTCTATGTAGAGCATACTAGCAATGACAGTGAAGTTTCTATGACCTCAGGAATATTACATCCATCAGAAATGAAACAAGCACAACTGTAAATTACACACATACTAAAAGCTGAACCTCTCTTATCTGGGGATAGAGAAACTCAGTCCCTGTCTGTTTTCATTAAAGTGTATTATCATGGTTTGTAAAGTCTATGAGAGAAAGAAGGCAGCTTCAGGTTTAATTTGTCTTTGCTTGAGCTTTTTCCTCTTGCATCAACAGCTGTGCACCTTTCTTTTCAGTAAAGCATTGCTTTAATCTTCATGAATAAGATATGTTAATATTGATAATATCTATGCTTGTCTATTCTATCTATATCCTTCTATATGACAGTGATGTTCTGAAACACTGCCACCTCATGCTGTTTTATGCAGAACTAAATTTAGTCAATGTAGGCCCAGCAGATTTGTTTCACTGGAGTCTTATACACATTTGATTTTCTTTACAATACTGGTTTTAAAATTTTGATTAATTCAAAATATCAAAGCCAAAAAACTTGGCTTCTTCCACTTCACCCAATAGACAGAGTGAAAAATTTAGCAAGCTTAGGGAAAAATTTGGCTTAGGCTTGATCTGCTTGGAAATGTCTGTGAACCAAAATAAATTATTAATGACTGTCGACTATAATTAGCAGACTCAGAGTACGGGTGGATTTCTGGGGATCAGTTGCATTTAGTTAAGACATCTGAAAAGGCTTGCATTCTCTAGGGATCCATGGTCTTGCATCATCCCCTAAAGTTGGGATATAATTACTCACATTTGAAGACCAAGCATCAATATATTTCTTTTGTTAAATGACTGCATAATCAGACACCATCTTTCCTCCAGCAGTCTTAGCTTATCATGGCTGGGACAAGTACAAGAGAGAGAACAAATTCAGTGCCTCTTTTTGACACTGATGCAAATTCTTCAGTCTCTTTCAAAACCACGTCAACTTGCATGCTGTAAAATATTATGGGGTAGAGTTTTGTCAACGTACACATTATGATTCTTCCACTTAAAAAACAAAAAAACCAAACAAAAAGACATGAAAGAGAGACAATATAGTTGAAGCAATTGATTTTGCCTAGAAGTTAGAGCATCAGCTTAGGAAGCAAGAATTTTGAATGTTCTTGCTCTAGGCATTGCAGTTGAATGTTATGTGATAGACTTCAGAAATAAAATGAAAAAAAAAAAAATTTCAACCCACCCTCATAAATGGTTGCACTAACTATACATCTATAAAGTTTATACATAAAATCATACATTGTTTTCTCTTTTATCTGGTAGATCTCAATTCTTTGTTTACACAGTGGCAGGAATTTTCATTATGTCACTTTCTCTCCACTACAATGCAGTGATCAAAATCATGTCTGCGATGATATACTTTTTAACTTCCTCAAGACAAAGGAAATTAATTCTATTCCCAGGCAATGGATCTCCTTGGAGCTATATTCCCAGTTGGGAAAAAGAAGGAAGAATCACTTCCTATTGCTCTAAATTTGTGTCTTGTAGAATTATGGCAGATGTAATGTGTGTAGTATCTAAACTTGAAAACGTGATAATAAGATATGGCAAAAATGAAGTCTAGAAGTATCTAAAGTACGATGTAAAACAGGTCTTATTATGAACAAGAGCTAAGCAATATTTTCAGCTTTGTATTAACTCAGACACTCTTGTTTCCAGCTGAATTAATCAGACTTGTATGAAAACTCCTTTTATAGTCAGTACAAGGAAATAAACAGCTTTAAAACACTATTTATTGCATCCCCAGGTACACATCTAATATAGTTCATGTAATTCTCAGTCTAGAATCAACTTTTTTTTTTTCAGTTGATTGTGAAAATGTAGGGAGAGTATATGTCTTATTGAAGATATATTTGTATTGTGTTATGAATCCTACTTTAAGTGTCTTCATAATTAGAGACAAAATATAACAAAAAAAACCCCCAAAAAACAGTGGGAGTTTGAAATCTTGTGTTCTGTACTTGAGTGTCTTACTCCAACCCCCACTTTCTCCACATTCTATAGCTACATTTTTTGTGTGTTTGTGTGCTTTACACATGTCTATTTCACCTACCCAGATCTGCATACAGACAGCAGTCTGCAAGAGAAATAGCAACTTTAAGTCTGTACTTTAAAACTTAAATGACAAATACATAGCTAGTGTTTATAACAGCAAAGATGATAATACTTGGTTCTATCAGGCATATTGATGATTTTTTTTTAATTAGCTATTTTACAAAAGTTTTTTGTTAGATCAGATAGATATTATTGGCTTAATATCATATTTTTTAAATAACTAACAAAATTATTCTGTGATGTAAGGACATAAATATATTACTTCCAGGGGTTACTTTACAATATTAATGGGCATGGGCATGTGCATTTCCAAAGGCATTAATAAAACTGTAATATGCATAGTTTAAGAAAATAAAATTAATCAAATATATGAGAAATATTTGGAAGTGCAGAAACTGCATTATTTCATAACTTATTAACAGGCTGGCATTCAAAATATTAAAATTCTCTTCTTAAAACATGAAACATACTCAGCTTATATTAAAAATGTTTTGCTGAAGAGCAAGGAAATGAAGCATAGATCACCCAGTATCTTAACAATTGATACTAAAATTAATAAAAATCTGTAAGTGAAATGTCTTGAACTAAGTTGCAGTTTTTATGGTCTTTTTTGTTTGTTCACTTCTTTATGTTTACATTTTCTCTAAGAACATCCATGATCCAGGAAAAAACTTTTCTCAGGAACACGAAGGTGCAGAAATTGCAATTGACAATAAAAATTCTAAAGGAAATTTCATAAACACGGAGATTAGGTTAAAATGTAGAAATCAAAGAATTCATTTCTTTTTTTTTTTACATTCAGTTCACTGGAGTGGATCTTCTTTGTTGGATCTCATCTTATGGTGAGGAGCAGATGTACCAGTGGCACAGGAGCAGAAGCAAGTAGTGAATCCATCTATCTGTGTAAGAGTCAGAGTCAGGGAAGAGTATAGCCAGAAGTCATTTTGTGGTTTGTCATTTGTGTTATTCATTCAGGATAAGGGTACCTTTTCTTCCTTCTTATCACTCTCAACATTTCAGTGTTTGCTTCGGCATCAGTATGTACTGACATATAAATATCATGTCATTAGCTTTACAAGGCACTGGTACACCAGCGTCTTCTATAGAGGTGTTTATAAAGTCCCTCAGAGGTCTGTTTCATCATGTTTATTTATTACCCTACAGCCTTCATCTGCATTCAGCAGCCCCTGGCCTCTTGGATGCAGTCTGAGTTACAAAACCTGCCATCAGTGCACCTGTTGTGTGTTCAACAGCCTCTTGGTTTCCTGAGACTATCCATTCCAGCAGAAGCAGCAGCTCTCCAGAGCTTAGAAATCCTATGAAAACTCTCACACATTGCTTTATCAGTACATAGGTTTCCTCACTTCTATCTTCTGGGCTTTAGCAATATTTTCTCTCCCCAAAGCTACGGATACACTGTTGTAGACATTAACACAAAAGCAAGTAAAAGGGATATTTCTGAGAATCAAAGATAGTAGATGTAGGAAGGCATGCATACAGAGAAATCATGCTCCCCTGAAATTCTGCCACCCTCTCAGAGCATCTCTTCATTTTGTGATATAAATGAATTGTTTATATAAGGGGTCAGCACCATTCTGATTCCCAGCTGAGATCCCTCAATTATATTTCCTTTGTTGGATTGGATGGGCCCTAGGTAGATCAGGATACCAAATTACATGAGGCTTACTCTTCCTGAAATCAAAACTTTGTTTCTTCTGTATCTCAAATCATGACCAAGGTTTAAAACTTGAGTTATAACATTGAGGAAGTAAAAGAAAATATTCTAAACTAGCTTTTATATAAAACTAGCTTTTAATAAAAATATATTAAAGATCATGAGCATAGTCAAAGCAATACTTTGACATATCCTAAACTTCTGTTATTATAATGCCCATTAGCTATAAAACTGAAACTGATACACATTTTGAACAAAAATGTAAATCAAGCAGTTACATGAAAGTTACTTTATGATATCTGTTCAGTACATAAAAAGCAGAAAACATCAAACATTAAGAATGACCATTTGTGAAATTACAACATCACTTTTCTGTAGCATATTTTGCATAGAATGTTACAGCTACAGTGAGCTCTGTTATGTGAGAATAGCAGAATTACTGATCCTAACTCATCATAAATGTAAATCAAGCAGTTACATGAAAGTTACTTTATGATATCTGTTCAGTACATAAAAAGCAGAAAACATCAAACATTAAGAATGACCATTTGTGAAATTACAACATCACTTTTCTGTAGCATATTTTGCATAGAATGTTACAGCTACAGTGAGCTCTGTTATGTGAGAATAGCAGAATTACTGATCCTAACTCATCATTAACTGGTGGTGCTCTCTATATATACCCTTCTTTGCAAGAAACCTTGAGAGTATCTGTGAGAGATAAAGATTAAAAAGTGATCAGAAAACCTTCCACATTCAGACAGTGCCCAGTTAACCCACCAAATCTGTTACACCATTATTAAACTTTTCTAAAAATACCCTTTCTTGAATGCAGAGAGCATTCAGGGTGTTTTGAAACCATTTTGTTCACAAAGTAATAGATGTCAGGTTTTTAGAAAGAACTCTGTCCCACGAGTGACTTATCCATGACAAAGATTTTTGCATATTATTATGTAACTTATTACATAAGTTTCAGTGTTCCTACATTTCTAGCCTCTTAGGTTAATTCACCAACAAGACAACCAGGCAAAGCTCTGACCACAATGTAATATTTAAGTATATTAGGGACCAATTAAGCAATCTGGACATCC
>NW_010315794.1:0-12869 GCF_000700745.2 Antrostomus carolinensis
AGGTTGTGGAGTCTCCTTCTCTGGATGCCTTCCTGTGTAATTTCCGTTAGGTGTTCCTGCTCCAGCAGGGGGATTGGACTAGATGATCTTTTGAGGTCCCTTCCAATCCCTAATATTCTGTAATTCTGTGATTCTGTGAATTCAGCTTTCTCGTGCACACTGTTGAAAAATATAATGTTCCATTTGAGATACTAGGGATTCAGGTACCTAGTGCTGTATGGTTGCTTAAAAGTTGGCATCTACCACAGTTTCAGATGCCTTAATACATTTTTTCTGTACACTCGATGAGTTTTTATTAGGTCTTTTTCCTTTGCTACTAGACATACTGGAATGTGTCAGAAATTTTTGAGGGTCCTAGATGACACTACACGTCTTAAACTAGGTAAAAAAATTGAGTTATAGAAGTCAAGAGGTATATGACTAGAAAAGCCTGCCTCTCCATCAGCTGAATGAGAAAGAACATAGTTCTTTCATAGTTTTCAAATATTTTTTCTTTGAACAATAAAAGTACTCAGTAATGGGTACAAACACAAGAACCAAAAAGGTCCTATTCCAGAAATTATGTTGTAATGAAACAGATACTGGCTGGTGAGTGTTAAAGCAACAGTAAGACAGAACTAATCAGGATGAGAGGCAATGATGGACCAGTTAGAACAAGTCCAGAGAAGGGCCACCAGGATGATCCGAGGGCTGGAGCACCTCTCCTATGAAGACAGGCTGAAAGAGTTGGGGCTGTTCAGCCTGAAAAAGAGAAGACTCCGGGGAGATTTATAGCTGCTTTCCAGTACCTGAAGGGGGCCTACAGGAAAGCTGGGGAGGGACTTTTCATAAGGGCAGTTAATGACAAAACAAGGGGAAATGGGTTTAAACTGAAAGAGGGGAGGTTTAGATTAGATATTAGGAAGAAGTTTTTCACTGTGAGGGTGGTCAGACACTGGAACAGGTTGCCCAAGGAAGTTGTGGCTGCCCCCTCCCTGGAAGTGTTTAAGGCCAGGCTGGATGAGGCTTTGAGCAACCTGATCTAGTGGAGGGTGTCCCTGCTGATGGCAGGGGGATTGGAACTAGATGATATTTAAGGTCCCTTCCAATCCAAACCATTCTATGATTCTATGAATGATCTTCTGGCATTAGGAGCTGTATAACTGTGAATAATTTTTATAAAAATTCATGGAAAAGAAAAAGATTAGTTAAGAGGCTTAATGAGTCACTCTAGGAACAACAGAAATAGCCTTTTATGAACAGCATAAAACCTACTATTGCTGTAATTTAAAGCTTATACTATAGTTTTATAAGGTAATTGTGGAAATCCACATGACAACTTAAAGCACCACAAGAGGAGGAATATTTACAATTTAAAAAATACTAAAAGACACCTTGATCTCCAATTCAGTTTTCAATCTCTACATTTTACATGAAACTTTTACTTAGGATCATCATTTTACAGTTTATTTTTCTTGTGACAAAATGAGACAACTAGGCACCATCTCTAGAGCTGCATATCTCAAATAATGTTTGGCAGCTGCTGATTTCTGATTTGTTGATTTCTGATTAAATCACAGACTGTTAAATCACAACTATGTTCTCAGGGGGAAAAAAAAACAAACAAAGGTATATTACACACAAAAAAAACCCCAAAACCAAAAAACAAAGAGAGAAATTTGAACTACTCTTTAGTAATATTTTCTTCCTAAAGCATCAAAATGTACTTACCAAACTAAAATGTAAAGCATCAGTACACACTTAGAGAGCTTGTTTCATACTAAGTGGTTAGGATTTACAGTCTTACATAATACATGAGTATTTAAAATATTGTATTATTTTGCCAAATATTTGTGGGGTTCTTTAGTAACTGGCTTATTAATAAGTTATCCCACCTATACCACCCAGAGAACTTAAAAATGCATTCTATTTGAGTCTGAGCTGGATGGACAGGAGTAAAATTCATTTAAAAATTGAAAACAATTTAAATTAAACCATCTTGTCTTCTGAGATTTTCTTCTTGCAATTTCTCACAATTCTGATACAATATATTATGACACAAGCTCCCTTGTAGGTATAGATTTACTGCAGAAATCTGTTTCTTAAATGTTTGGTTTTGTTTTTTTTTTAAAAAAAAGAAAGTTGAACTCTGAGTTATATTAACTTGTTCATCTCTTACATTACAATAGCTTTTTCTCCTATTCTGGGCTTGTCTGTGACCTGTGCACGGAGGATCAGCTCTAGCATCTAAATAATAGTTTCCATTGCATTCTGAATCATTTGTTTTCATTACTGTTCTTGTGTATCTCTAGCTGTTGTTAATGACATCAAGCTGTATTTCCAATGAGACTGTGACAGTAGTGCCATCAGCTTTTAATCTGTCAAGTCCCTATGAAACCTTCTTCCACTGCTTTTGTAATTTACTAGGTCTTTTGTAGCGTCCCTTTTTATATAAAATTTTTTGATCAAATTCCATCTCATGCTCCATCCAGCTGTATCATGCATGCAGTCATTCTATAAAATATGGAGGACCACATTCCATGCAGCTGACACACACTCTAGGTTTGACCCTTTGTCTGACAGCTGAAGAAAATGCCATTCAGAAAATGGAATAGAAATCAGTCTTAGTCAAACAGACACGAGTGTTGGCACTGCTGTGAATTTTACTCCCTTCTTAGCAAGCTTCAAATGTGACAAATGATAAGCATGTTTAGAATGATTGAAACAGTGCCTCTGCATAAAAATGTATTTTTTTATTGGGAATGTTTTCTTGAGATGACTGTCTAACAGTCCTCTTGCTAACGCCCTTCAAGACTTGCCCATCCATTTGTGCCTGAACTAGGCTATAAGCACTCAGAATACGCACACACTGGTGTAAAGACAACCTTCTGGAAGCAATGGAAAGAGTCTATAAGGGTTTGCATAGAAACATAAGGACTTTAAAAACATAGGGTTAAAACCCCCTGAACTATTTTGAGCATTATTCTGGGCCTGTTTATAAGACATATATCTAAAACCCACTACTTTTATGTAAATCCAGTAAAAAAAGCATTTGAAAAATTGACTCATAATTCTCTAGACTTCTGGAACATCTTTGGTTCCAGTCATACCCTTTCCCTCTTTTTTCTTTTGCCAATGAGTGGCATGCAAGTCCAAAACTCTTAAGTCCCCTGTAGCTCTTGAGTGATGAAGAACGTCTGCTGCTGCTTCACTGACTCAATATCTCCTCTAAGGGAGAAGCTATCTAGATTAAAACATTAAGATTATTAAATATTATGAATTAACAAAGGAATCATTGGACAGATAAAGTAAGCAAAAGATTTTGAGAAGGTTTTAGACTGTACAGGCCTGGAGGAGTAGGTTTGGTTTGCAATTTAATATGTATATAGACAGTCCTTGAGGACACAATACAGGAGGACACAGAGGATTTAACCCTAGCCAGTTGTCCCTTTTCAAATATCAGGTTGTATCGTAGACATACTTAGGTGGAAGGAAAACAGCAGTCAAGAAACATGGACTGAAGAAGAAGTCCAGGTTGGTCAGGTTGGACGAGGCTTTGAGCAGTCTGGCCTAGCGGAAGGTGTCCCTGCTCATGGCAGGGGGACTGGAACTAAATGATCTTTAAGGTCGCTTCCAACTCAAACTATTCTATGATTCTGTAAGAAGGTTGATTTTGTGTGCTCAGAATCTCTTAAGAGGTGCTCCTAAGATGTTAGTTTTCTTCTAGACAGGGAAGTAAAAGAAAGAAGAAAGTTCTCCACAGGAGAAAAACAATGTCCTATTCAAGCTGTACAGAAAAGCATTTTTCAGCAAGTATGGTTCAATGCTATTTATGTAGCAAGGCATGAAACTACTGAACTGGCAAGCAAGACTAACTGTAGTCCAGTGTCATAGTAACAGAAGTTGGCCTCACAGGCACTACAAAATTGGAACTCTCTGAAGGCATCAGACAAATTAAGGTCCTCCTTGCTTATTCAGCTGTCAAAAGCATATGACTGGTGAGGTGGGGCATCTAGGAACCTTGTTACATGCAGATCTCTGGGGTCTACAAAGTCTACATGGCTAACAATGAGAGAAGTGCCTGTAAGCATTAAGTGTAATATTCCTGGCAACTCTAACTTGTCCCTAACCTTGGTACATTGTGGACAGAACCTGCCTTCCCTATAGGCAAATTAAGAGAAGGGTAGCACAAGAATTCACAGGACAGACTCATTGTGAGTCTTGCTTATGAAGGGCACCTTCCAAGGATGCCGACATTAGCAATGTGAAGATTGCAAATGTCTTCCTGTTATTCTGTTCTTAAAGCCCTACAGTATTACCAAGAAGTAATGGGAAAAAAAAAGAAACAAACTTCATACACTGTAGAACATGAATTTTGACTTATTAATTTGAATTTTTAACTCCACATCTCCTAATCTTTCTGGGTTTTACGCAAGTACATGACTGAAAGGTAATGATGGAACACAACTCAGGAGTGCTGCAGAGCACTAACCACAGGCATTATTTTCTGTGAAAATAGAATCATATTTAAGTAACAGGGGCAATGAACATACTAGGAAGATATTTATAATGTAATCAAATTTACCACCTTTAAGTACTCTGGCATGAATTCTAGGAACTATTATGCTCATTAAGAATCAGACCAGGAGGAACTTGCCTTGTATACAATTTAAATTCAGCCTGAGAATCAAAAATAGAACGTGAATATTGTCCTTATTGTTTCTTATGGGCAGCAAGCTATATCATATAATCATTCCATATCATTATGTGTTATGAGTGGGCTGAGGAACAGCAAAGCCCTGGCCTAAGCTTACAATGGAATTGGAAGGAGTTCATTATTACTTGTTTCAAATCCAAAGAGCAAAGGCAGTATGAAATAAATCACCAGCACACACCTGCCTGTGCTTGAACACCTTAGTTTCCTCTTCAGAATCAATACAAACACACTTTAGTACAAACAAAAGGGAAGGGATAACTGCCAGAAGCATTAAATAATAAAGAATTTGATCAAATTATTTTCTTTTTACATAATCCTTATTTTTTAACAAGTCTTTTTATTTTTTTTAATTTATTTGTTCAGTTTTAGAGTATTACCACAGAGTGACTCAGTTTTAGGTAATGAAAGGATTTTCCCATTGTGGCTCTTTGACCCGTTATATTTCTAAAAGCTCTAGACATTTAGTTTTCAGCAAAAAGTTATATCACGTATTTCTTCTTTATGTGCATGTGTATAACTGTCAAATTCTTAATATCACTGAACTCCTTAGCTCCCAAAGGGACACGCTTTATCAAAACACACTTCCATAATACGTCTTCATTAAAAAGACAATTGAAGACCAGAATTTTCCTATTAGGGAAACATGAGACAATATTTTTTTATGTCACTGCAAGTCAAAAAATTTATTGCTAAGTTAGGAAATGTGCTTGCTAATATCTAATTTACACGATGCAGTATGTTCTAATGTCAGATCACAGACTAAGAAGCTACACAGTATTATAGGACAAATCTCAAGTTCTTCTCATGAAGCCACCACACCTTCTATAAATAATAGTTAATTTGGGACACAACTAGGGTGTCTGCCTATGGAGAGATTAAAGAAAGACATTTTCAAGTGGTTCATTCAGAAGATATTTAATTTAAAACACTTATGTGCAATTAACTAGTTTTGGTTTTGAAAGCTGCCAACAGCTGACCATGAACCAGCACTTCACCTTGGAAGCAAAGGAGGCCAACAGCATCCTGGGCTGCATGAGTGAAAGCATTGCCAGCAGGTCATGGGAACGACACATATGGAGTGTTGGGCCCAGTTCTGGGCTCTCCAGTACAGGGGAGACTTGAAGTTACTGGAGGGAGGCCAATGAAGGACCACAAATATATTTAAGCATCTGGAGCATCTCTCTTCTGAAAAAAGAATGAAAGAGCTGACACTTTCTAGCCTGGAGAAGAGAACACTCAGGGGGGATCTAATTAATATAAATACCCAAAGGGAGAGTGAAAAGAGGACAGAGTCAGCCTCTTTTCAATGATGCCCAGAGAAAGGACAGGAATCAAGGAGCTCAAGAAGAAATACAGGAAATTCCATCTATATCTAAGAGAAAAAAAAAAAAAAACCAGTTATTACTGTGAAGATGGTCAAACACTGGAACAGTGTTTGCTCAAAGAAGTTGTGGAGTCTCTTTCCTCGGAGATATTTCCTCGGAGATATTAAAAATTTGACTTCACATAGCCCTGAGCAACCTGCTCTGGCTGACCCTGCTTTGAGCAGGGATTTGGAGTAGAGAAGTCTCCAAAGGTCCCTGGCAGCCTCATCTATTCTGTGCTTCTATGAAATTAAATCTAAATCACAGAAGCCAGCCTCTTAAATAGAAGGTTCCAGGTGAGGAAGCCACTTTGAATAATATCTATACTTTTGTTTTAATTAATTATTGAATTTTATACACAGATTTGTTACAAATAGCATTTTTTCCATAGTGTCTAGCAATTACTTATTTTTCTTGAGTATCCTTCCCATGTATATTCTTCAGCCCCTGAGGCTGAACATAGATATCACAGTAATACTGTTTGACTGTACTGGTTTTGTCTCAGATAGAGTTAATTTTCTTTATAGTAGCTGGTATGGAGCTATGTTTTGGATTTGTGCTGGAAACAGTGCTGATAATACAGAGATGTTTTCGTTATCGCTGAGAAGTGCTTACACAAAGTAAAGGCCTTTTCTGCTTCTCACCTCACCCCACCAGCGAGGAGGCTGGGAGTGCACAAGAAATTGGGAGGGGACACAGCTGGGACAGCTGACCCCAACTGACCAAAGGAATTTTCTGTTCCAGATGATGTCATACTCAGCATATAAACCTAGGGGAAAGAGGAGAGAGCCAGGGACATTCAGAGTGATGGTGCTTTATTTTCCCAAGTATCCTCTACACATGATGGAACCCTGCTTTCCTGGAGATGGTTGAACACCTGCCCTGATGATGGGAAGTAGTGAATTAATTCCTTATTTTGCTTTGCTTGTGTGCATAGCTTTTGCTTTACTTCTTATACTGGCTTTATCTCAATCCACAAGTTTTCTCACCTTCACTCTTATGATTCTCTCCTCCATCTCACCAGGCGGGAATGAGATAGCAGCTGTGTGGTGCTTAGTTGCCATCTGGGGTTAAACCATGACAATGACTCTGTTTCAACAGGTTTTATTGTGATAATTTGATGCTACATTGAATGGGATATATAATGAGAAATAAGAAGTTTCACACCTCGGGGTGGAGACAGACAGTAAACTGCTTGCCATTAGGAGGTTAATTTACCTTTGATTCTCGGAAGATTTATACCTTTTGACTTACTATGTTTTATACTGAGATTTGCAATTCTATAGCAGGTATTGAGGAAAATATGTATCAAAAGCATGATGTATGCAAATTGACATGTCCTTAATGTTCTTCAGGTCATATAGAGAAAACTTACAGTACCAGTTTTTTTAAAAACATCAGTGGAAAGGTTGTGTCAAGGAAGCACCACCTTTATTTTGTTCTGAAAATCTGATATTAATAATACATCTGTAGAACTCATCAGTTTTCTAGTCCTATTGGCCCTCTCTTAAACAAGCACTCACAGAGAACAGTAAAGCCAGCAGTCTGATGAGCATTTTCCTTTTTCTGCCAATGGGGCTTACAATTCTCTTATATGAACTTCGAGATCATTGGATATTCACATCTCCTACATGTTAACATCTGGCCAGGTATTTGGCAGTGGCGTGTAAAACTGCACCATCTCTACTGAACTTTTTAGACACACACATTCAGTGCAGTTGTCAAGAATTGTTTTCTTGTAGAATAGTGCTAGTGAATGCTCCCTGAAAAGAGAAACTTTTGCCCATCAGAGACATACCTGAGAGGAGAGAGCAAGTCAGGTTAATGTTATTCCTGCCATACAGCTGAGTCCATTGTGCAAGACAGCACTCTTGACCAGTTGTGTTGAAAGCTGCATGTTGTTTGTCCAGGGCTAACCTTGTGATATCCACCAGATCAACTAGGAAGTGCAAGTGAAGCAACACTCATAAAAGAGAAAGAAAAAAAAAATACATTCCTTGAAATATATTTATAAAACTAGAGAATAAAAAAATAAGCATGATATTTTATTCATAGCTTATGCTCTCTTTCTTCAACTGAGTAAATGTTGAACTTCAGTGTAGTGTTGTCTGTTACTGCCATGCATCTGAGTTCTGTGTCATCACAAACATTGTGTCAGAAGAGCTGATTTCCTGCCAGAGTACATATCTGGTGAATGCCAGAAGTTTGCATTTACTTACCGTTATATAAAAATCTCTTCCAAAATACTACTCAACACACATTATATGAAGCAAGTATTTACCTAAATTTTCTTTTTTTAAGCAGGGAGGACAGAGCTGATGAGTAAAGTGCTTTACCCAAAAATATATTTTGAGATCTCATTGAGTTTTTTAGAAATTCTTGTTTGGAAAAATACTATAACGACGCATGAGAATAGCATGTGAGGTGGCTAATTGCACTGGGAACATACTTTAGCTAAAAAAAGTGATATGTCATATTGCCTTGTGTTCAAGCCATTTATCTAATAATGTCTTTTAATAATACATTTTTAAAGAACATAGGAATTGCAATAGCATCTTTACATATACATCGACGTACACAGAAAAACAATGTTGCTGAAATGTAGTGTTGGCAAAACTGTCAGGGGGTAGCTTTTGGGTCACAAAACCAAGTTATTCTAATGCCAGAATAATTTGTGTTTCTCAGACAGTGATATCTATTTAAGAAATAGCAAGCTACAGTAGTTTCCTGTGTCAGTTCATAGGATACAGAGTATATTCAATGCACCAGGGGAAAGTAGTGAACTACATTGACCTTTGCAGTAATGTGTCTACATAGCAGAGCCATTCCACATTTCATTTTTAAGAGTTTTTATAATTATTGTTATTATATTTGCATTCTTTTATTCTGGCTTAATAAATGAGTTGACACACAGCAGAGAGCTTGGTGAGGCTGTGACACAATCTTTTACAACAAACGGACATTTACTCAAAAGGGCTGAATGAAGAGTTGTGTAAATAAGAATTTCCAGGCCCCTGCTGTTCACACCAGGTTGTACTGATGTCTTTCTAGGAGCAAGCTGGTCCTCTCCTGCTGTGCATAAGAATTTCTTGCCCAGCAGAATTTGGAGAATTTCCTTGTACAGAACAAAGTGCTACAGACAGCGTGTTTAGGAAGTGTTAAAAGATAGCGAAGTATGGGGTTTGGTTGGTTTTCCCTCATCTGAAAACAACATTGGATATTCCACTGGTGGATGATTAATATATAATTTGTTACCTACCTTTGGATATTAGAAGAGTAACACTTGACTTCAATATTTACAATTTTCACTTTCTTGTTCTGTTAGTTTGTGATAAGACCCAAGCCCATGTTCTTTCTATATAATATATTTGAGGTAATTTGCACATGAAAGAGCTGTAAACTATCCCATATTTGTTTTGCAGTAAGAGTGTGCAATGTAAATGTATCCTATATAGAATTATTTTTTCAAAGATGCAGAACATCTTTCTACTTCTTGAATTCCATGTCAATTTAGTCTAACTTTAAACAGAGAAGAAAACAGACCACAATCATGGAAATAATATCCATCTACTAATTACTAAATTGAATCTCTGCTGATCTTCAAGTGTTTTTATCTTTGATTTAATGTCTTAATTTAATTCACCATGTCTTTAGAAAAAAAAGAACATTTACATCACTGTCTTTATGGATAGCACCTGCTAACATTTAATATTCATCATTCAGATACCCAAGGACATCACAAATCATATCTGCCACTGAGATGCAGTCACTCTGCCCTGACACTCCTCAGTAACCTATAGTCATGATGCACTGGGAAGGAATACCTCAATTAACTCAAAATATAGGGAAGTTTAATACAACTGAAAGACAGGGCTAAGCACTATCTGTCCAAAACTGAGTGGCAAAGAAGGAACTCTGTTGAAAATAATCCCCTAAATGAAATACTCTTACATTTGACCTATATTGGCTCAATGGAGCAGTTTACAACATGAATTTGCAGATAGTTCTAGTGGTACCGTGGAGGGGACACTAAATTGAAGAATAAGGTCAGAACAAGTGGCACAGGAAAGGAAAGTAAAAATTTTCTAATTGACTTTTTCACCGAATATGGCATTTTCTACAATGATGGCCAAGGTTGTGCTCATCTTTGTCCGTAGTTTATAAGCCTGGCTGTTCTTAATGTCCCACCCTAGCTCACCCTCGAAAGCTTGGCACAATATTAGGCATGTATATTCTCAGATTGTAGAAAGCTATCATTCTATGCGACATTCCAATCTTATTAAAAATTAAATATCTCCAAATTTTCTCTATTTGTGTAAGTGTGATATAAAAGCTAAATCTATGTTAGAAAATAATATTGCTGGGGAACACTTTCTAGTCCTCAGGCAAGATGACACAGTGTCTCTTACATCCACATAGCTAAACATTCTTGGTCACTAAAAGAGGGTGGTTACATCTATATTGCACACAAAGAAGTTCTGTGGACAGTGGTAATTCCCCATGCCTGGGAATTGTCCAAGGAGTGCTTGCTAACTCAGGCAAAATCCTTACTAGGTAATAGGCTAACAATTTAGCAACTAGGACTATTATAAAACAATGTTTGAGCCTATGCTCTGACTGTTTATTCTAAAAGTGTAGATGTAGCTATTTGGGCTGATCTCTCATCTCAGAATGAATTTCTCTTGCTGCCAGTGAACTGCACTAAACCCCATTGTTGCTTGCTCTCCATTCAGTTCTAGATCAACATAGATTCACAGAACAGAGACAAAGCTCACCACAAACCTTGATTTCACCCCTCTGTCTTCTTTTTCTCTCCATAACTAGCCCCAGTGGAGCACAGAAAAAACAGATTTCAAGAACCTAGAGCTGGATTCCTTTTCTGATTTGTGATCAACTGAGGAAAAGGGAGCTCTAGAACTCCTTGGAAAATGGGTGGGAGCAAATGAAGGAACCAGCTGTGTAAGGTGTATGGTATTCACTGATCAGGGGGAGCTGCACAGTCCTTTTTCCAAAAAAAATTATCTGAAGCAGAAGATATGTGTTTTTTCCTTTACATTTCTCTGAGAAACTGAGTCTCCAATCAGTAAAATTCCTCTTTCATTGAAGGGATGGGAGAAAGAGGGAAACAAACAAAAAGTACTTTTTTTTATTTTTTGTAAGCTGGTTCTTTATTGGAGTTTTAGTCAGTGATCTGGATTTTCAGAAATCATCCTTTAAACAGGCTCTCATAATGTTGGGTGATCAAATATGTGGACCTCTGAAGCAGAGGTTAGCAAAGGCATGGGGTACTTATATTAGCTGAGCATTCATCCAACTCACAGTGCATTAATCCAACATTTTCTTCACTCTGACTGTGTAGTTCAGTTTAGATGGGTTTAAGTTGAGAATTTAGCCACAATTTTTTTAACAAAACATCTTTAATAAGCACAAAAACAGAAGAGATTTCTCACTTTTTCTTCAACTTTTGTAGACCTGATCCCACTTAGAGGATATTTATGAGAATGATAAGGTTTTGGTTTTTTTCCACAGAAAAGCAATTCCTTTACATTTCAATTCCTTCTTTCTACGTATGAAGGTGCTAGACCTTCCTTAAATATATTTGCAATAATTTTTATATTATATGAAAACAATATTTCTCTATGTCCCATTGTTAGGACATGAAAGAATTGATTTTGTTGAAGCAAGCAAGCAGGAAATCAACCTTATGCAGTCGTTTGGAAAGTAAATTTTTAGCCCCTATGGTTATGCTTTGTCAAAATTAAAGGTCTTTGAGAATAAGGTGCTATAATAGAAAATGTCAGTCAATCTTAATAATAGATAGACTTAGTAGCTCTGCCTATAGTGTATAAGACTATAAAAGAAAGAAAAGGGCAAAAGAAAGAAAAACAAGATTTACAAAATAATGTCAACTCACAGATCTGAGAAACATTTTGAAAATCACACAGGATCTGTTTAGCCTCTGGGCAAAACCTAATACTAGAAAAAAAAATTACTCTTTCATTTCTGTAACACTATGAACTAAATTTTTAGTAAAACCTTAGACTAACAGAAATAGAGGGCTCTCAAGAGGATGTGAAATGTGTTTTTGAGCCTCTGATTTTCAGAAGAGGGGTTAAAAAGCAGAGATCCACGATGTCTTCAAGATGTTTTACCTTGGTAGCAATAACAATATTTAGTGTTTCCAAGACATTTTTCATATTTTACCTGCTACATCATACCAATAATATTCAAGACATATTAACAACACCTAGAGTGTGGTAAGTCATAGAAATGGAAACATATTTCCTTTTTAGAGAGGTAGACAAACCTTTCAGCTGAGGCAAAAGAATATTTTGAAATATTTGGGAAATTATGTACTATTATCCTTCAAGCTATCTTTTCATCTGATTGGTAGCCCTTAGTCTCTGAAATTCTTGATCTGGAATGGTATAATATATTTCTGAAAATATGACTTGCAAATATTTTTGGAGGTTGAATTTTGTCACTTACTGTTAGCTGAAAAAGTTCTTACAGAATATCAACAACCCTGCTTAGGAAACCAAAATTGAGATCAAGGCACTAAATACGTATACTTTGGCTAAGAGACTTCCACAATTACAAAATGTGTCATGAATGGAGAGGAACTATTTAGTGCAGTCTAGGAAGATACAATTGGTCCCGTACAACATCCTTATCTCTAAACTGGAAACGTGGGTTTGATGGATGGACCACTCAGTGGATAAGGAACTGGCTGGATAGTCACACTCGAAGAGTTGTGCTCAACAACTCAATGTCCGATTGGAAACCGGTGACAAGTGGTGTCCCTCAAG
>NW_010315795.1:0-53903 GCF_000700745.2 Antrostomus carolinensis
CCTTGCACAAGTCCACAAAATCTTATTCCAAAGATTTCTGATCTTTGGAATAAGAATTTGTTTATATTTAAAAAAAAAAAAAAAAGTTAAAAGAGAAAGAGTTAAGAAATAAAAAATTGCAGCCTGAACCAATTAAGCCAAAATAATTTGCATAGCTCTAGTTACAAGTCAAAATTTAGTCCAATCTCATAGTTACTAGGAATTGTTTTTGCATTAAAGTTGATCAAAGGCATTTGAAGGTCACTTTCTTACAATCTGGACAGTGTACATGACTCCAAAATACTCTGTTGGCATTGTCATGCCAATCTGGCCAAACAATCTGGTCAAGGACTAAGCAAATACAATGGCTTAGCTTTCAGCTTGGCTTGAGAGATTGTTCTAGAGCAAGCCAGGGACATTTTGGCAGGTTATATTCAGCACCTAATTCCAACTTTTAGTTCTAGTAGCATTTAAAACATCCCAAAAGGCTAAAGCCATTTGGCATCTTCTTTCTTCTCTGCCTCTTAGAAAAGGTGACTACATTCAAAATAATACTGGAAATGCTTTCTTGTAAATGCTATTCCTATGTGTTATCCTTGAGACCAGTCCTTGTCAGAGTCTGGACGGAGCCGGGGAATATGGTAACAGACAGTATAGAAAATCATAGGAAGAAGTTGGAGCTTTTGTGTTGGTCCCAGTTTATTCACTAGCAGAGAGATATCCATTATCTCTGGGGCAAAGCTGAATCTTGAAAGTGGATAGCATTTCTGTCTTCAGCTTTTTCACTGGTTGCACATGCAAGGGAAATCTTGCAAAAGGTAGGGGTCTATTCTCAGGAAATGATTTTGTGCTCCAAACAGCAAATACTCACAGATCTGAGACATTTGCCTAAGCTCTCAGAAGAAGCAGAACTTTATTCTTACTCTTGTGCTTAGCATTTATTACTGTTTAGAGGATTAGAGACCTAGTTCTAGGTAGGAGTCTGTATGTTCAGAGAGAGAATGTGGAAAACAGAAGGAATTTTGTCCTATGAGGTACTGCAGAAACTTTATCAGGTCACTATTGGTTGTTTTAGTGCAAAAATTCCCAGTTACCTGATCAAGAAGGAGATGCTGTCTTCAGAAAGTGAAATTGGCGAGGGGGACCTGGGGCGTGAAAGTCATTGTTTCTTTTAATGAGTGTTCCTTTCTTACCATTCTGCTGCTGGCTTTGCTAAAGTAACCCAGTTTGATGACTAGTCCAGCACTTGTGAGTGCCTGGATAAAGGAAGTACAATACAAGTGCAGATGACTTTGTGCATCTCCTTCATTGTCCTGCAAATCCATACCTCACTTAGGAAGGGAGCTGCTTTTCGTGTGATTGGTGAGATGATTGATTTTCACCTGTGTTTGAAAATTTCATACATTTTGGGGAAATGAAAAATAAAATACTTTCATGATGGTCTGCTGTAAAACATTGCAGCTACTTGCCACAATGTTGACTTTCAATAACTGAAAATTAAAGGTCTACTGAAATCATTTTGCTCCCCAGTGATTTAGAGACCCAGTCTCGCCATAATTTAGAATCAACTTTTTGTCCCTGTGTAGTTTCATGATTTGCAAGCTGTTTCTGGCAGCCATCGTTGTCAAACCAATGATATTTCTTCTTCTCCTTCTCACTTTTTGGCCCCTTTCCCTCATAATTAACTTCTTCGTCAGATTTACAGCTATTTAGGTCTACCTTCCTAGGGGATATAAACTCTTGAATGAAAATACTGTGGTAAGGGTACTTTTTTTAACCATTTCCTTACCTGACATGTTTGTGGTTTTTATTTACAAAATTCAAATGCAAAATGCCTTCCCTCACAAATGTACCATTTTATTTCATATACACCGTATTCTTAGACAAAGTAAATCTGAGGGTTCACATCCCCAAATTTCAGAGTAAACTGCATTATTAAGATGACTTTGGAATGCAATTAGGTTTTATTTTAATGTACATCCTTTATTAACAAACTGTTGTTAGTTTTCAGACAAAAACGAAGAAAACAGTAAGTTAATGCTGCAGCTTGGATCAAGTTGTTTGGGAAACTGCAGTTAATTTTAATCTTGTTGGATTTCTTTGTAGCAAGCAAGTAGCCTGGTGCACTTTTTACAAATAAGTGTTGTACTCTATTTGCTGCTCTCTCTTCTCTCTCTTGTATAATACCTAGGGCTGCCCATATCTTCAAGGGATTTTGTGTTTCAAAGTGGTAAAAAGACAACAGATCACTCTAGGTTAAAATAAACATTAAATCTGATGGTAAAGAAACAAGTAAGTCCTTAGGGGTTGTTTTTTTCTGGACCTATAGAAAGACCCTACCTTTGCCTATAGTTGTACCTTGCTCCTTCTCTTTGAGACCTTCAGCAAATTTCTGGACCCAAACCTACTGCTGTCTCCTGAACAGAGTAACTTTTTAATGTGATAACTGGGTTCATGTTTCCAGCATTTATATTGCCAGCTGTGTGAGGCCAGTTGCTTCCTGAGGTCCTCAAGGGCCCACATATGCTCTGTTACACATCCTGATTGAGAAGGAATGTTCCTGTCATTATCTTTGAGATTTAAAAACTTGTACTTTCATTATGACCCGCAGATGTTCATTTCCACTGAGAGAATGTGATCTAATCAGCTGTGAAATAAATCTGATAATTCCATTTTAGGTGGTGCTCTTGAACACAGCTTATTTCGGAGAAATCTACTTCTGTAGAGTGTTTTGTCACAAAACTCAGTGGAAACAGCCATGCAACAGTATGTATCACATAATGCAACGCTACTTAAATCTGCTGCTGAGATGGAGAGCTTTGAGCCCATTCCTCAGTGACTGATATACTTGTTCATCTCAATCAGCACCATTTGGTACCTTAAAACTTTTATTAACAGTCCTACAAATTTAATGAGTAGGATGGCTTACCAAGATACAAAGTTGGATTGAGAGACAGTTTTGTTTTCCATCCCTGGAGCTGGTAGCATGTATATTCTGTAATCTGAAAATAGGATGTTTATAATCTCATAGACAATGTTTGAAATAAAACACAAAGTTTTTCTCATAGGCATGAAATAGCTGTGTTCTACCCCCATTATTTGAATTACTATAAACCACTGCCATGAACCATGTCCTAGTTGTGCTAGGTGCTGGACAAAATCAGAACAAAAAATTGATGATGGGTATAACAAGTTCTGAATCAAAACTAAAAAAGCACAACAGATTCATATAGACAGATGAGGGAGTAGAAGGAAACAGTAAATCAGTGTGATGAGAAGTGTTGCTAGCACTACCAACCTAACTGCTGTTGGGTCTTTCATAGACCTTGCAGCAAATGAATTTGAAAGTAGATGTGTATGGAAAACTCCCAAGCATGAGAGGTAGCATGTAAAAAAGTGTTTGAGAATGCAACAAATCAATGGGCATGGACATTGCTCACTGGCTGGTGCTGGGAGGTGACACTGAAATGGAGAGGGAAAACAACAGCATGGGGACTAGACCATGAAGGGCCCGGGTAAAAGTAAAAGTGAAAAAATAAAAGATGCAGTTAGGGAAGGGATTTATAAAAAGAGGTGATATGGTCAAAACAACAGCCTAGAAAAATGGAAGGCTTGCATTTGTCATGAAATATTGCCATAATCAAAGACTGAGAGGATGACACCGTGGGCAAAAATTCCTAACTCTGTGAATACATAGGAGACACTGTGTCTTAAAGAAGATATGCATAGAAAATCTGCAAAATTTAGGTATAAATTTCATCTGAGTGATAAGTATGACATTTGGAGTATAGACTAAAGTACTGTTTGAAGAAGCAGAAAAGGAGTGGCAGAGAAAGAATAAGAGTATTTTAGCCCTGTTGAACTGAGATGACAGAAAGCCATTTAGAAAGTGGTATTGAAAAGAAGGAAATAAGTTTTACTGACAAGACATGACTGTGTCTTAACTGCGTACACCTCATCACTGAATTTGCACTTTTGGGTGAGATTTTCTTAATGCTAGGGTAGCGGGGGCCCATATACCCTTATAACCCTTCTCTATCCCCCAAGTTAAAGGCTAAATGAGAGACTCTAGAAAAAGAAACAGACTGGAGAGACAATTAAAGAAGTAAGAGGACTAAGATGGCAAAGTGTCTGGGTGAATAAAGGAAGACACAATTTGAAGAAGGTGGTTGAGGAATAAACAGAGGTTGACTCTGAAATTTGGGAGGAAACAGAGTGGAAAAGAAGTTGTGAAAGAAGTTTCAAGAGAGCAGTTTTAGAGGGCTAACATGGATTTGGAAGAAAATTCTCAATGGTGACTGTAAACACTGTTTAATTAGGTTAGAGTTGAAGAAAAAGAGCAATGCCAGGCAGAGATGAGTGGGGAGGCATAAGATGCAAGAAGTTTCAGCGCTGTTGACTACACATTACAGGAGTTCAACAGAAGTGTTAGATGTGGTCATGCTCACGTAGCAACACATAGTAATTCTTGGCACAGCAGGTTGCAACTGGTTTTGCTCTGTTCAAACCCTGATCCCACAGCAATCCCAAGTGAAATTCATTTGTCTAAGGTGCATATGTTATTAAGGGAAACAAGTTTGCTAAACCAAATGCTGAAATATTGGAATGTGCTAGCATTTCAATAATAGTACATTATCTTATCCCTTTATAGTTTCACTATATTTTTTCAGACTTTTATTGAAAAATTTATGCCCTAGTGATATCATCTGTTCTAGTCTTATTTATATTTCACAATAGATATACTTAACATTCCTACTTCCCTTTGAAATACTTAAAAATAAAATCTGAAAACTACTAAAAAACAAGAAATGTTTTTTCTCTTGCATAAAAATTCAAAAAGACAATTTTAAAAAATCACTATACTGAAGTTATACAATTAGCAGCTTTCAGTTTGACATATTTCATACTCGGAGATGTTTCCTTGAATTTTTTAAAAAAACATTTTATGTTGCAAGTTAAAAATAAACCTTCATGGTGATTTAGTAGCATGAACTGAGATTAAAACTTCAAAGACAATTGTAAATGTGATGTAGTTACTAAACATGTGACTCTTTGAAAACATCGTTCTGTAATATCAGAGTTAAATGTCAGAGCTCTGAATGGTACAGTTGGCCCATGTTCAATGACACTAAGGGAACAATGCTTCATTGTATAATTTTAAATACATTTTCCTTGTGTTTTGTTCCTCCCCTTAAATATTCAGCACTAAGCAGACCTATTACTGTGTGGTAAAAGGCTGCTAATGTGAAATGTACAACGAACTAAAACTCCCACCTTATTTCTGGGAACAAAATAATGAACTGAGAAGTTGAGGCAGTGTTCAAGATAAGGGGTTTGCTTGATGAATAACTAGCTTGATAAACTACTTCTGAATACACATTGCAAAAGAAAACCTAACAATGCTAAGCATAAATTAAAACAAAAGAGATATATTCTTTTTTTTTTCCAATTTGCTTTCAAATTCTCAAGAATGGTACGCATGCATGTATACTTTATTATCTTCAGTTTATTATTTTCTTTTCTTGTTTTATTAGTGGGCCTGGATTGATACTTTTTATCTGGGGACACTGATTACAGTTTCTGCAATGATATGAGATGAGAAATCGACAAGGCAACATTTCCTCAAAGTAGGCTCTTGGGAGATGGAATTTATGTACCTTACTGCTTGTCATGCTAAGGATTTCTCTGTCCTTTGTAACATCCAAATTTAGCGTGCAAATATTGAGAGTTGCAGGATAAGAACAAAAGCTGAGAAACCTTCCCTTCCTTCCTCTTTTTGAAGGAATTCCCTGATCTTTGCTTAGCACCCAAATACCGTTCATTTTTCTTCCCATTAACAGAAGATGATTTAAGATCATTACGTTTCTGCTTTATTCAGGCAAAGAAACCCAACTGCAGATGTTCCCTGGTAGGCCACTTCACTGCTTTAAAATTGTTACACGGTACTCTCCTGCATCATCTCACCAGAAAGATCTGGAGACCAATGCTGGGCAGAACCACAAGCTGTGCAACTTGATTACACTGCCAAACACAAGGCACGCTCCAGGTGTTGGGCACTGGGCACAGGGTGATAGCCATGGGTACCTGTCTGTCCCACCCTAGTCAATCAAGAGTTGCAGATTGTGGTATCTCTTATACATGGGATTAATACCAATCTGTCTTTCTGCTTCTTTACACCAGCATAAATAGGAAGATGGCCAAGTGTGTGGATTCTTGGTTTATTTTAGATTTCATAAACTATACTCATAGATTTTTCTCCTTTTTAACAACTTCACAGTAATACCTCCTCAAAACACTCACCCAGCCTCCTAGGTCCTGGCAAGCTTTCCCAGAGGTTGTCAGTCAGCTTTGTGCATCAGACTGCACATCTCGTACTGCAGCACATATTCTTGAAGTACAACAGACAGCATCCTGTCAGCAAGGTTCACAACATATTTTCTCATCACCTTCATCCCTTTATTTGCTTCTCCGTATGCATTGAATAGAGGAAGTCAAGGAAAACCATTGAATAGAAATTGTGGAGTGAAAAACAAATAATCATTTTCAAAATAAAGTCCAAAGTATTAATTAAGAGGATTTGATTGTTTGAAGGACTGAACATTTCTGTTTCCCATTGATATCAGTGACACATATATACTGTGAAAGCCTATTTGCTCAGTAACCATGACTCTTATGAAAGCTCACTTTTTATTGTAATTTAGAATATGAGCTCTTTTGCTTATATATCATTCTGCTCTTTATTAAGTGCCTTAGAAGGTGGCCTTACATTGATAAAAATAATGAGTAATGAGAATGGTACTTAATACTTGCTGTTAAATATCTAACTGCCATCCACTCAATCTAGACCTCACCTCCCTCCTCGATACTGGTCTAACTGCTTGTCATACTATTAGCCAGCATAGGAGAAGCAGGGATAGCACTTGGTTCCTTCCCTTCCTGTGTATCTGTAATCTGGGTTTTTTTATGAAGTATTATTATTATTTTTATTATTATTCTACCTAATGAAACTGATATTTGTACATTGAGCCATAATGAGCTTCTTTGCTGGAGATATGAATGTTGCTTTGTATTATTATCCTATATTTGCAGTTTTTCCTCAAAAGTGGAAATTCGGGAACTGTAATTCTCTTAAGAGCTAATAAGTTCATTGGCCACAGACAGTAAAGCATTTTGTCCTGTGGGTGCAACCTTATGTTTTCAGTCAGTGTCTCTTCCTGTTCCGGAAAGAATTATTACATTGCACCATAGCAATCTTTGCACAGGTTGACTTCTGTATAAGATTTTTGAAGTTGATGTAGCCTGTGGTACTTCTGTGACTGTGATTATAAAAGAGTTGGGGTTTGCACAGCAGCTGCATCGATTTCCATAATTTACTTTGAATCCAAAGGTACAGGAGAAGGCACACAGAATGGTAAGGGAGAGACCTTTGCTCAGTTTATTCTCTTTACTGTGTTATTCCTACTGTCTGCCTGACAGAATCCTAAACCAGGTCACCTAATGAAAATCTCTGCCTAGCAGCTGGATTTACTGGGAAATATTCCAACATACCATTCCAGCTACTATTCTAAGGAGCTTCTGTGTCATTGATTAGAAAATTTGTCCTTTGCAAGCTCTTAGTCCAGGTTCAACATGTGCACATTCAGGCACAGTAGGTGGTATTGAATAACAACTGCCATACAATGCTTTTGTTGTAATCTTCAGAAGAAGTCAATGAAATGGGAAAATAAATGTTTTAAAATAGTTTTTAATAGTATTCAGGTATTCCTAAGTATATTAGTTTATTTTTGTGTCAGAACAAGTACATCAGTGGAGATAAACACACATTTGACTGAAGAAGGTGAAATCTGTGGTGGTTCTTCTTTCTGTGGATGCTGTTTTATGACTCTGGAACTACCTGAAGACTTCCAAAAATTGAACTTTTACTTATGTTGAAGGAATTTGATCATGCCAAAAAGGAAAACTGTCTTCACCCTTTTGCTTTATATGCTATTATAGTATGCCTAAGTCTGAACAATAAAGTAGGAAGCAGCAGAAACATAAAATGTGTTTGCAGTGATCAGTATAATGTAAGTTATATGTAATATATTTTTACATACCTTTTGAACTTATATGCTAAAGTCTTTATGCCCAAGCATCACATTGCTGTACTGTAGGCAAAATGTGAATAATATGAATAATTGAGGCCAAGCCACAATTTTCTAGGATGAAATGAAGTCACTGAGCCAGCTGGAGAGGGAAGAAAACATTTTTCATTAGCTTTTCCAGATAGGCTCTAAGGAAGTTTCCCCCAGGCTGCACCAGGAGCCATAAATGTCTTTGCTGGAAGATAAGATTTTGAGTAGTGTACACCAACCCTTTTCAATCGTCATCCATGCTGCCAACCATGGGCATCAACAAAAATCATGAATCAGACCCCAAAAAGAACTTGGAACTCACTTAAAAATTAAAATATATGGGAATAGTGTTTAATGCATGTTACTGAGCTTCTAGGTTGTTTCATGATTCACCTTCCTTTAGCTTTCTTTAAGGGGCTTGAATTTCATTACAAGAAAAAGAATAGGATTATTTTATGATGCTCTTGGTTCATGAGAAATCCCCAGACTTCTGGAGGCTGGAGTGAAAAATGTGGGGTCTACTGGCACCGTGAATGTGCCTACACAGGTCTGACTCCTCTGCACTCTAATTAGCTAGTCCTTGAGTGGACAGCCCAGGGAGAGAAGGAGGAAAGTGTGAAAATAACAGGTAGGGAATGGCTGCTCATTTGGAGGGCATAAAAATTTCTATCGCTCTTCTTTCGTAAATTTTATCACCAGGTGAACAAGGGTTGAAGAGCTCATGATCACACTACAGCATCTCTAACGCAGCATCTCTGAAGCAATCTAGCAGACACTGAATTATGTGAAAACTTATTGTCATGACAAAGACCATAAAAAATAGAAAATGAGACAATTAAAGACCCTGTGACAAATTTTATAACGAGTATAGAAAATAACACAAAGGTAATCCATAGTTTTATCTTTTCAAAGTTCTTCTTAGATGTTGTAAATAAGGTTTATAGTGCTAGCTATTTTTTTGCTAGTTTGCCATCAATCACTCTCAGATATTCCTAAACTCTTACTTATCTGCTGACAGGTAAAACAAAACTTTAGTGCTGATATTACTGAAGTTTTATTAGTAAGCATCAAGAGCTCAATAGTAACCAAGAGAGAAAAAAAAGCAAAATTTGTTAAAATATTATTCTGAGATTTTTAGATTGCTCACTTTTCTTTTGTTCTCATGGCATTTTTTTAATTTTTTTTTTTTCCTTGAATCATTTGAACTGACTGGAAAGGGAAGATAATTGACCTTTCAGTTACCAGTCATGGCTGACAATTTTTGTTGTTGTGGGTTGGATATTTGAGTAAGCATTTTGTTGTACTGTTCCCTGATACCTAGAGAAACTTCAGGTTTTGGACAACTACTCTTTTATAATGGGTATATAATTTTTGTGTTTTTCATTTAGGTTTCCAGTGTGTCCAAATTCTGGGTACAGGGAAATATTACTTGGAAATTAAGAATTTGAAATTAAAGTATCTTTATGTCACTAATTCTTATTACTAAAACAACAGATTTCTGCAAGAATACTAAATTTCTCTTTTCACTTTAACTATGATAGCAATTACAAAGATGACAACATTAACTCTAAGGTGCAGACAACAACAGTGGTTTAAATAGTGCCACCAAGTCAGGAAGAACCCTGAGAGTGTGAGTTGTACTAAATACAGTTGAAATGAGGGAAAATTGCTAATTATAACCATCTAGGTTATCTGTTGGTGAAGGTCCTCTCAAAATATATCTTACCCAATCTTCTTGTCTAGTTCAGCACAAAATGAAGCTGGCTGAATTTCACCATAGTCTGTCTCTGCAAGCATAAATTTTAAATATATTGAAGCTTTATTTTTGCTTCATATTTTTCTTTGAATAAAGAAGACCAAAAATCAATCATATATCTGGGATTTAGCTGCTTCAAATAGAGGTCAACTGAATACGAGTTGGCTTGGTATTAAAGATAATCTACAATGTCAAGGTAAATGTTTAAAGCAAGCAGTTTTTAAAATACTGATTTTAATAAGATGTGTGACCCCGTTGCCTGTTATTTAGTCTTGCACATCTTGCTAACATTAGCTTTTCTAGACTTGGCCTGCAGAGAAGCTACTGTCATTTGCTTCAGCAGCAGATGTACGTATTAAGTTTCTTCATATAGCAATTTCTGAGCATACCAAAGTTCTGTTCTCCTGCTTGATCCAGTGACAGGCTCAGCCTGCTATTATACCTAACTGAAAACTAGAATTATTTTATTACTTCATTCTAGAAGTCCAGCTTTTAACAAGTGTAGTTGTTCCTTTGCAAATTACTAGTGATGTGCACATATGATATGTTGTAGACCTTACAATAATATCTTTACTTTTGACTTCTGATGCTTCTGAAGGTATGAAAATATATAGATTTCACAGGCAATATTAAACTGAGATGGCATATGAACATCAGCCTGTACAGAAGACAAAGAACCTTGCACTGGTTCAAGTATTGTCAGGAAATAAAATTGACTTAATATTGTAAAAATTAGCTTGAAAGATAAAAAAAAAAATAATTTAAAATGCATGGATATTAAGACAATTTGGATAAAATCCTGAGAATGCTGAATTCTATGGGAGCTTTGCCATTTAATCAACTCAGCCAATACTTAGCCCCTGACAAATAATACTTAAGGAGATCAAGGGCTGGTAGATGGCAACAAACTAAGTATGAAGTTGTACGATGAAGTTTGCTTATGTAGGCACGCTGATATGTTGGATGTGTAAAAGTCTCTGTTAAAGAGTCTGATCCAAAATAATGTATTCTGTAATTGGTACCTCATTGCATTTTAGCTCCTCTTTCAGCCACGTCAGTCATTTTCAACAATGCACTTATCCGTGAGCTATTTTTTGTGGTTCGTACACTCAAGGGGGACACTGCAGTTTAGTCTGGATATGCTGAGCACAGCAGTGTGAAGAGGACTGTACAGACTTTTATGTGAGCGATGCTTCCTATCACAACATTTTCAATGCCTTTTGAAGTAGACACCAGTCTGCTATGTAGTTCACCTTGTGCTTTTTTCCTGCTGGAGGACTTGTGGTTTCTATTCACAGAAGTCTGTGGTTTCCCTCACGTGCTGTTCTGCTACTCTCTGTTTTCATTTGAATGCTAAAAATGTTGGTAAGTCATGCTCAGTGTGCTGTGCCTTCAAGATGATGCTGAAGCCCTTTCCTTGAAGCCTATCCCCTCACAGCTGTAACTTGTTTCCCAGATAGACTCACACCATACTGCAGGACTGCTTGCCATATTGCTCTGTTTTTTTCACAAATATATAAACATATTGATGATGGAATTGCTCTGCATGATCAGTGTACCTTCTGTACAACATCCAGCTCTTCCATGGATAGTGCCATGGAAGAAGCTCAGCATCAAAGATGCACTTCCTTGTAGGATTCTCAAAGCAGAAATTGCATCCATTAATACAGAGGACTGGGAATTTTCCTGTTTTTTGTTTTTTTTTTTCCTTTTTTTGAAAAACCTTTAGTTTCTCTTAGGCAGAAGTTCTTATGGTGATCAAATGTTTTTTATTGGGAAAAATTTCCTAGGAGTAAAATTTGTGGTGAAAACGAGAATGAAAAGACCCCTTTTTTGATAGTTAGTGTACAAATGTTGTCTTCTCCTCAGCTAGGCAGGGCCTTTTAAAATTCAAACCAAATTCCTTCAGGTCTGAGAATGGAAAAGCCTGAGAATAGTTTTCCTGGAAACTTAACAGGGGTGGAGGCCTGGTAGGATAGTAAATTGAGAAATGTGCTGCCACCTTCTTTTGCTGGGCAGAGATACATCTAGAAGGGTGAGATGAGGAGATCTAAATAAGCTGTATTTCCACATATGTCTTAAAATATTTTGCGATGTATTCCATTAAAAACAACCAGACTATAAACATAGAAATACAATGAGATATACAGTCATGTTGGAGAAAACATGGATAAACCAGGTTTGTCTGTCATGCCCAGAACATATATTAACTGATATTGCTTACATTCTTCAACTGAGGAAAAATTCAGAGGGTTTTTTTTTTTTTTCAATTGTTTTCTGTAAAAGAAAAAGGAAAGAGTCCATTAGTACTTGTTTGTGGCAAAGGCACCTCTATGTCATATTCCTCATACCAAAAGTACTGAGAACTTAAGGTGGTCTAGCAGTCAGTAGCGTAAGTAGTCCAAAGCAGTTAAGTTGAGCTTGGCAAGCAGGAGCAGCTAGTAGTGACCATGTGCATTGGAAGTACTTATTTTAAATGACATGGCATAAATATTTAGCAAAGTTACAGAACCCACTGAAACATATTTTCTGACTGCTTATTTTTCTAAAAAGGGCTTGAGCCAGTGCTGGGGTTTTTTAAAGTGTTTTACTCTATCCCCTGAAACTGAACCTGCAGAACTGACTGTGGAAGATTCACAAAACTTTTGTGAAAGAGACACCTAGCTCATGACAGTGGGCAGGGTAGGTAGAATGTTCTTTTGAAATAAAAGTCACTGGGTTAAGGTGTAGGTCAGAATCTCAAAAACTGCTACAATTCCTAGGAAGATTCTTTAGCCACCAGGCTGTTGGGTTATTTTCTGTGGTTAGTATTTTTCTTTGAGAAAAAGGAGAGATCCTAAAATATTATGGGATATTTTTAATTTTTAGCAGCTAAAACCCCCATTTTATTTCTTCTTCTACTTGAGAAGTAGCCGGATTTAATCCTTGAGATCTAAAAAAATGGCTGTTTGGGCAATTTTTACCATGAATCACCTGATTCAGCAGAGTAATCGATAAGAAGTGCCCTTGCACAGTAGTTCAAATAATATATTTCATATTGGAGGTCTACATAGGAAATATACAAAAGAACTAAAGAGCATAGTTTATAAAGAGAAATTAATTTTGGAAAGTGAAAATGCAATGTGTTGTTTGGGACATAACATCCTGAAATAACTCTTGGACTCACAAGTGGCTCAAACTTAATGTCTCATGCTAAGGCCATGAAGAGATTTAAGTGTGTCTTGTGCCTTTTTTTGACAAGTCAGAAGTATATCAAGTGTATGCCTCAGCAGGACCAGATTAGAGATACTGAGAGCCTAACCCATGGAATGATTTGAGATCCCCACCTGTAGAAATGAAAATGCATGAATGTCGTAACTCTTCCTTGGCTCTGTAGCAGAGGCAGCTCCACTGCAGTACCTCACCCTGCCATTTGCTGTCAGATAGGTCTAATCTGCCTCAACTGTCCAGGCTTTTGCTATGATTAATTTCCTTAATACACGTTTGTCCTCACGCACAATTTTGTTACTTTACATAGAGAAGCAGCTCCTTCCCCTGCTGAGATACAAATACTGGAAAATCTGAAGTGTAAAAATTATATTCTGAAATAGGGAACTTAATCAGTATATTTTGTACTTTGCTTGTGAGAACTGTTAGAGTTGCACACATCATAAATGCAGAGAGAGCTTCTGTTTCTTGCATCCTATTTGAATAGCTCTGTGATTTTCATTTTTCCTTCCACCTTTACATCATGGCTCAACATTTACTTCAGCCATAGATTGACTTTTCCTTGTCTTCAGATTTAACTTCTTTCTGCTTGTTTTCCTTCTGTTTCCCTCATTACCCACCTTAGCTGTTCCAAATATTACTTTCTTTACAGGTCTGATAACCGTTAATTTTGGTTTTAGCACAACTTTGTGGTAATCAGGGCTTTTCTTAAGTGTCAAGTTCCTATGTTCAAACTCTTATGAGCAGATCTAATTTTTGTTCCTGTTAACAAGAAAAATGAAGGAAAGAAAATAGTGAGTTTTCAGCACTTAAATGTAGAGTTAAATTGAAAATTGCAACTTAAAGAAGGTATAAACCTGAAGTCTATAAAGACAGTCGAGAGGTATATTTAGAGTAAGATGTCCTTGTTCCTAATCATCTAAATTGGAGACCTGCTCAGAGCATACTGCAATTCCTTCCAACAAAGGTGCCTAGGAAGTCTTCCAGCAGAAACAAAGGTCCACTGGGAAAGAAAGGAAGAAAACATATTCACTTGTGTCTTACATTCACAAAAGTTTTGAATATGGCTAGGACATGGAATTGCTCCCAGATTCCACTTTATACTTAGGCTAAAATTACCACCTACACCCTCACATAGATTTCTTGCTGTCGTCCTCACCGCCACCAGTCCCTTCACCCATCCCTTCCAACCTTCCAGTTACCCTCACACCTAGCACTTGTCCTAAACATCTTTACCCACATCTCCTGACATTGAAATCTCCTTTACTTTAAATGAGTTTAAAATTCAAATGGCTTCTTAATAGATGCTAGTGAAACGCAATATTGCCACCATTTGTCTTTGATACAACACCATTTGTCATTATTGCTAAGGCCTGTGTTCCTCCTCCCCAAAGTCTGCTGACAGGAAGGAGGTGTTATTGCTGCCTTTGCTTCTGTCACGTGTGTTTTGTTGTTGTTATTTTTTTAATTTTCCCGACTTTAGGGTTTGCTCAGATGATGTCTGAGAGTGGTATTTCTTCAGGGGTGGGAATTCTGCCCCACTACTTCATCCGCCCTAAAAGATGTTGAGAGACTGAGGGACGTAGAATCCATTTCTTCTTTGCTGATGCTTTGCTCCACAAAATACAAAGCAGGAGCAGCACAATACTTGTAATATTCTTGAGCATTTTAATGCTGCCCTCAGATGTAAGAAATCCAGTTCCTCTACTACTTTTTTTCTCCCAGGGACTGATCTCTTCAAAGCTAGAACACTGCAAGAAGGACAAGGGAGCTCTCTGACTTGCTTTGTCTGCCCAGCTACCAGGGCTGTTTGTGCTTTATGTTAGTGTATTTTTAGACAGGAAAACATGTGATTATGAGCAAATAGTAACTTAGGCTAGGCACCTTAGGCCCCCATTTACTTTAGGAAAGTCTTCACAGTTCAGCATTATCAAATGGGTTTTCTAAGGCACTTGCTGCAGCAGTGTCTTTTTTTCTCCCTGAGGGTAACAGCCCATAGAACCATTTTGTGAATTTATCTTGAGATTCCCGGCTAAGGGAATTTTGATGAAAATTTAGTGTTTTATAGACAGAAAGGTTTCAGACTGAAGTACTTCGAGCAGAAAAATGAAGCATTCCTGAACATGTATAAAGAAAACACAGGAGATTGAGTTTTTAAAAGAATATTTTTTTCAGTTTTCCCAGATATTATTTTCAGTATATAACGACTTCTGAAAGAAAAGAATCCAGGTAATGTTTGGGAGAGCTCAGAAAAGCCACATGAGGAATTATAAAGGAATATCTATATATAGGTATATCTATATATACAACTAGAACATGACTGGAGAGCTTGGAATTTCTTCTTTTATTCAAGTATGTCTGTTACAGTGATCTGCCAACTGAAGTTAACAAAATACTCCCACTTGTTTCACTGTGTGATGGTTGAGCCTCGAGGGCTCTGCATGGCTGCACAGTCAGGTACTACCTGGTTATGTGTGTCTGGTAGGTTGTTTTTGGTTTTTTTTACCCATCTAATCTTGCCACACAGAGAGTGTTGGTAAGCCACATAATGGAAAGCATATAAAACTAGTTTTCAGTAGAATATAACCCTTGTAGGTAAATAATTTAACTCTCCTCCCCCAAGTACTGTGTTAGAAACAATGTTCAGCATAAACTGATTGTATAGATAGCCTGATTGTAAAGCAAGATTAATATGAAAAGGCAAGAAGTCTGCAATAAAACCTACTAACTTAAATCATCTGCATTTGTGTACAAGCATTCATATTTAGCAACTGTCCCAAGGCTGAGATTAAAGCTGTTTCGTAGGTTACTTCAAGGCCTTTTTATTGCTAAATCTTATTATGTCTCTAAAATGTAGAAATTAATCACCTGTCATCAAAGCTACAGTGGATTATTGACTTCTAAATGTCTCTACAAAGTGATTCATGACAGAATGAAACAGGAGAGTGAACTAGCACTGAAATTCTTTCTGTATGTGATAAAAAGAGTCTATTAAAAGTGTTTGAACAAATGCTAGCTATGAGGTAATCATCACAAAGGATTTTGTTATCAAAACGTGGTGCTTCTTGAATAACCCTATTCAGTTACATAGATTTGCAACACCAGTCCTCTAATGGGGAAGTTATCTGGAGAATTTAGATTGTTCATCTGAGAAGCCTGACATTAACTAAATTGCAGCAAGATTTTCTGAACTACCTGCAAGCCAGTGATGCTGAAGTGTTGTTTGCACTTGCTCCCAGGTATTTTCAGCCAAAATCAGGTGTGTGTTCCAATTCAGAATCATTGGGTTGTGATGGGAAAATTTCTTATGATTTGGATATTTTGCTATCTATTCAGTCAGTTTTTCTCTGAAACGCATCAAAAAATACCACATGGTATTTTTACCACTACTGAGGGGAAGAACAATCTGGCTTTCTATTAAGTCAAAGTGGTTTTTTTAAAGGTGTGGTGGTTTGGGTAGATTCACTCTTTTTACTTGCAGCCAAACACAGCCTGCTCTCCCACCCTCCCCTCTCCTTGCCCAGGGAGCAGGGGAGAGAATTGGAAGGAAAAGGGCAAGGAGACTCAGGGGTTGAGATAAAAACTAGTTCAAATAAAATTATAATGATAACGACAGTGATAACAGAATATGCAAATGAGTGATACACAGTGCAATTGCTGACCACGCACTGACCAATGCCCAGCCTGTGCCAGCCAGCGATCCCGGAGCAGAGACAGTCCCAAAACCCAAACCCTGGAAGAGTGAGCCTGAGCAATCCCTGAGAGAATATCCCTGATTTCCAGTCAGCCCTGGTTAATGTACTGACATGATGTGATATGATATGGAATATTTCATTGGCACATCCAAATGCCAGTTTTGGGTTTTGCTATTCACTGCGCTTCTCCCTCCCAGTCCTAATGCAGCTGTGAAGCAGCCAAACACGGTGGCCTCGAGCTCCAGCAACAACTAATAACATTAGTACTTTTATCAACATTCCTCTCACAAGTCCCATACTGAAATAAAAACACAGCTATTCTAACTACTAAAAAGAAAATTATCCTAGCAAAACAAGGACAAAAGGGTTGATAGCAACCTCCATTCAGTTATAGCTATCATGCAGCTGGATAGCTGTGGCTGTGTAGTGTGATCTGGGGGTGCAAGCTGCATTGTCTGATGTTTCTGGGAGAAGTCTATAGGTCCCAGACTGCTCCTGATAAACCTGTATTTGTCCTACTCAGAACTCCTTCTGGAAATTAGAAGGGAAGTCCTCAGTAAAGGTGTGCTGATACACATTTCTTCTCCAAAAAGGGAACCACTAAAATTCAAGAATACCCTAGCTGTTTTGCTATAAATATTAGAAGACCAGGTTTACAACAAATGTCTCTGGAAAGGTAATTTTTAATGGATTTTCAGTTTCAACAAGTCACTTTGTGGGTCTGCAGAGTATACCTCAGTTTTCTGCTTTCAACAGGCAGGATGCTGGGCTGAAAGGCACTTCCTCCCCAAAATTTCCCAGCATGTGCTCTTATATTAACTCCTTGGAGGCTGGCAACAAGTATACCCTAGTTTATCTATTCCTTGTAAGTGTTATAAGACTCACTGAATTTTCACTTAGAGTCACTTTGCTGTCTAATACAAGTTAGGAGAAAACAAAGGAAAGATATATTCAGCAAGACTGATCATTATGCTTTTCAGTATGAGATTACGGAAAAGAGAGGTTATAATTGCAAAAAATAATGAAACATCAGATTTTTTTAATCTCTGTGCAAACCCAGAATTTCTCTATAGCTGTTTTTAGCACCTCTCATCTGCAAGAAGTTGGGCATGTCTTAGCTGCTAAAGCCAAGAGTCTTGAGTTCCTACAGTCGTTCTGCCTTGGGATGGCTTCCACAGGGCTCAGTAACTGCATCTTCTTCTACCCTTGCTTCTATTTTCCACATCGATTTTTACAGAAAAATGGTGACATTGATTTGGATAAAAATGAAAATGCTTTTGATGGCACCATGTGGAGTCAGGCAATTTGGGTACTTAAAATGATTACCCTTGTTCAATCTGACCTGCTCAGATGGGAATTTGTGTGTGCATGTGTCTGTGTTTGCCTGCTTCCTATGTGCTACAAATGGCTCTTTTTATAAGCCTTGGGGTATGTAAAGAGTTTGCCCCCTTTGCTCCTTGTCAGCTTGCTGCTTCTGTCCTCACTGTCCTAGCTGGGTTATTTGTTGAACTCCTATGGCTTCATTATGACTAAAGAACATTACATGAGACCTCCTTAGGTGTGCATACATGGTCCCTGCAGAGACCCCAGATTATTAATACAGGGAATATAAACAAGTTGTTCCACCTGGATGTAACAGTGCGAGCAAAGGTTTTCTGTTCTTATTCCTCTGTTCCCCCTCTGTTTTAATTTACATTCCTATGTTTAATAGTTAAACACAGATTAAAACGTTACTGTCACTGAGTTCTTACGAAGGTGTTTGCAATCAACCCAGCTGATGCATGCTTTCAGCAGTCACAGAAACAACTGTGAGAGTCACAGACATTGGTTGGAAGGGAGATCTGGTGATCATCTAATGCAAACTCCTGCTCCAAGTGTGGCTATTACCAATGCTGGAGCACATCAGCCAGGGCTGTGTCTCACTGAGTGCTGAAGTCCTCTGGGATGGAGATGCCATAACCACTCTGGGCAACCTGTTCCCTCTAAACAAAGGTTGTTTCCTCAATGCCCATCTGGAAATTTGCAAGCCACAATCTGTGGCCCTCAGCCTTTGTTATTTTGTGCCACTAGCAGAAGAGTTTGGCTTCCTTGTCTTCTAACTACTTTTCAGGTAACTGTGGGCTGCTGTTTGATCACCCCTTAGTCTCCTCTTCACCAGACTAAACAAGTTAACCCAAACCACCATAGGGTGTGCAACAGCACACATATGAGACAGGGAAAAAACTCAGTTATTAGAGGAAGGACTTAAGAATGAGGATGGTAACAACAGTGTGGATGAATCCTGACTGATATTTTCATCACTGGATGTATGTACGTGTATGTGTGTGTATCTGTCAGGGGAATGGAACATGCTTGTTCCCCTAAAACACTTCTATACTAGGTGTATGATTGTACTTAAAATTTTCTTTGCAAAGAATGACAGGAAATCTCTTTTCAGTGTTGTATGTGAAAATGAGGACAGTGAAAGCTCCTTGTGCTCTATTGTCTAGTATTATTGCTAATGTGTGTATGAAAAAATGGGACAAGTAGTGACATTTGTTGAAATTATGTGTTTTGAACTAACTGGTTTTAACAAAATTCTTGTAAAATACCTTGTGTGTGGAATATTTAGTCACATTGCTTGTGATCTTTAATTAATTAGTTACTGAACAGTGTGTGAACTTCTTGGAAAGAAAATTAGGAGTTCAGATTCACAGCCATACTGTGCTAACAGGGGTTGCTCTTTGGGGCAAAAGTCGCTTGCAAAGTTACACTAAATTCCAAACCTTATTGAAACCAGATTCCCTGTTAATCAGTGGAAGAAGGTAGAAACTCCAGAGACCCTTTTAAGCCTTTCTCTCTGCATCACTATCTTCTTTGGCTAAAGAGGTAGCTAGGCTTTTATATAACATGAGAAACCCTCTCAGACCTTGTCTATCTGAAAGATGAGGCATGCATCTTTGCAGCATAGGGAACATTCAAGGAACACGTATTTCCTCTAATCCTAAAATGGTAACTAGGAAAAGGGTTTGCAGAAGAGCCTTTAAATCATACTGATCCCTCTCTAATTACAGTGTATCTATCTCAGTCTGGATACAACACCTTTACAAAGAGAATCTGCTGGCAGTCCAGCACAAATGTGCAGTTCATAAATGGCTTTACTGAATGCAATGGTATTATGATGGTGTAAAATACATATAAGTTAGATCATAATTAGGTTCATTAAATTAACTAATAGCTACCCTAACATCTCATAGTCCCATGGCATCTGGCACTTAGATACATGTTTTATTAGATAAGTCAAGGGTGGGGATGTGTTTGTCTGTTTACTCATAGTTCAGTAGTTCAAACGAGAATTTCTGTGAATATGTTGTATATTTGTGTTCCCTTTATTTCCCCTACACTAATCCACTGTAGCATCTCTGATGTCAGATGGGTTTCTTGTCCAGAGAGTGATGTTTTCTACTGAATATTTTATTTATGGAGAGCACAATTTAGTCTCTCATCCTTACATTCTTTATTTCTTTTCAAGTTAACTTCTTGCTTTAATTTTAGTGGCACAGTTGATGATGCCCAAATCTTTTTGCAGAGCTACATTTTCACTAGCAGCATATGGCTATCTAACAGGTGGAGCAGACACTGTACAAATGAGAACTTGCCTTTGGGTTTTTTCGTACTTTAGCTTCTGTGAATTTGTCTGTTGCATTTACTATTCTAAACTCGGTTATTTTTTTATTCATCTTCATCCAGCATATTTCTGATGAGTCTGAACAAGTTTAAAAGATGGCAACAAACTGAAAAGCCTCATGCACAACTTTATGATTCTCACTCCTCTTCCTCCTCCTCCTCCTCTCTCATAATGTTGTTATGACGCGTGATACCCTTTTAGGTGTGTCAGTACCTTTTTCTTGTCTCCTGCCAAGTTATCTAGGCTCCTTCCTTAAAGCCTTTCATCACTGATCTGTGTAAGCTACCTGCCTTGCCTCAAGGGTAGATTACCATTTGGATGCTGTATACTTGCCTTGTCTCCTGCATCTTTAGAGCAGGAAAGATGAGCAAGACTCTGAGTGTCTCACCAATAGCTCAGATGAGCTATTGACCTCACCGGACAGGATAAATAGAGTGGGTTAAGGACTACTTTGCATTGCTAGACTTATGCCAAACAACCCGTGAATCTGGCCTGCCATCTATATCTATATCACTACATGTGTACAGCATCAAGCACACTATTGGGACTTAACAGACAATAAGATAATGGATGCGTTAAAAATACCTATGACAAATTCAATACAAGAATTGAAATACAGGGTAAGTGGAAAGGTGAAGTGTTGGTGAAAGTCTTAAATCTCAAGCTGACCTTTTTTTTTACCCACAGGACTTGCTGTTGCAACTTCTGTGCTGCTCCGTGGTTGCTTTAATTTATATGACTAACGACAAGAAAGATGTAAAATCCGTAAAAATACAGTGTTTGGCTGCTTAAATTAAGTTTATGAGTTTTTCTTAAGCCTGCCAAACAACTTAAATATTTCATGGCTTTCACAGGCTACAGTTCTAATATTTATAACTCTTGTGTGCAGATTTCAAAATTATAATTACAACTCCCAGGATCCCAGATATAGCAGATGTTCAATATTTTGTACGATGTTGGCAGAAATGCTTTTCATGCTCTTTTTGATCTCAGTACCCCATGTATTGTATCTGCTACAACAAGCTGTTGATAAGAGAGTTTATTGTTATTTCCCTGTAAAAGACTCTGTAGGGCAGATCCAGGATGGCATTTAAAGGAGAATGAATAGGGATTCAGCCCTAATGAATAATGAGAAACCCTGTGTAGTGTATTCTTTCAAATGCCGCCCTAGTAAATTACATACGGGATGTCTCTCATTGCATAGATCCACACAGTCCTTTGGAGTTACTGTGACCCTTTCTTTTTCAGTTATACATCCTTGTCCCTTTCTCCTGTATTGATGGATCACATCATTTCCCATACTCTCTTGTATATTCTCCCCCATAGTGCCTGTGTTCCGTCTATGAGAGTACAAGAATAGCCTTATTTCAGTCAGATGCCAAAGCCCATATATGTGTTTTAATCAGAGAGTTGGTATGTGAGATAAAATTATGGCACTGACTCTCTGATTTTTCTAATGATCTGCTTGCATGAGGAGAAGAGAAAAGATCTTTAAGCAGCTGGGCTTGTCCCAGGTCTTGCCATGTTTTACTTATATTGTATTCCTTATTACTCTAATTGGGCTTTTTTTCTTACAACCATATTGGGTATTCAGTTAAACAGTTAAACTTCACTGTCACTCAAATGATTCCCCCAAATTTACAATACTATAACTGTAATCACACTCTACCCTTTACAGGGAGATTTTAAAGCAGTCTACAAAGGTAAAAAAAAAAAAAAAGAGAATATCATATTAGTAAGTTAATACAATATCCTACAGTATTACTTTAAGTGCATAACAGTAGAAAATAGTAGAGGTTATTATATAAAGGAAGTTAAGTAATTTTAATTGTACAATCATTCATTTAGGTCACAATTAGAAATGTAGAGAAGACATTAAAACTCACACTGTTTCTTAAGGATAGCTTATACAAATTTCAAAGATAGTATCTGGCATTTGATTTTCAGTATTACCTTAAAACTGTCCACGTGAATATAAAAATTAGATTGAAAACAATGAAACTTGAAAAAAGCATCACTGAATGGACCTCTTCTAGTATTCATGTCGATAGTACAACTATAAGACAACTAATAAACTAATGTTTTCCAGAAGGTATTTAGTTATTTCTGTTGAAGTTTTGTTTGTTTATTTGTTTTGAGGTTTTTTGGGTTTCTTTTAGTTGTTCAAATAATGAAAACCTGAAACAATGAGAAATGTTGCCATTTTCTGTTTGCAAAGGAAGGATCCACCAAAATGGCTATCATACTACAGATAAAATCCAAATATAAGGTGGATCCAGTATGGCAAACCTTTGAAGCTTAATGAGATTGTCTGGAGCAGAAGATGATGACTATTGGAAATTACATTTCCAAATTGGTGACTTCAGATATGATAAAATTACTCTGGATGACAAACAGAAATAGGTGATTGTATGATAATTAATATACAGGTAATTTTGTGATTTTGAACAACACTTTTCAGGTTATAGTAATAGATTTAAAGTTGCATGACTTCAGGCAATGTAATGTTTAAGGGCAATGTTTTATATACTAAATGTAAGTTGAGTTTAAAAGTGTGGTTCCAGTGACTGTGCAGATAACTGAGGAAGTGAAGTCAGTTACATATTTTGTATTTCTCTGTCAATGGGGCAATATAGAAAACAACACTGCATTATGAAATCGGGTATCTGAAACCATAGCAAAGCTTTTTAGCCTGCTGATCAAACACCCTTTCACTGGTTTCCCTTTCTCATCACCATCTCTTTAAGCCTCTTGGAAGTTCAGTGCATTTTCTACCTTTCATATGTTTAGAATAGTTGCTCCTTTTGCTTCTCTGAGCTACAAAAGTGTCTTCAACACAGGTCCAAACATCAGTGTTTGCTTTGGCACAGTTGCAGTACTTTTAGATCTGTGATTTTTGTATCCAGTATTTACAAAAGAAAAGGATAACTTGTCTTCTGAGGGGGGAGCACTAGGTTCTCCTGAAAATTGTGGGTTACAAAAGCCTTTTGGACTCTGGATCTCTCTAGAAGATACATTACCATCCATAACTGATGCAAAGGAGTTACTCAAAAGCCTGTAAAATTAACAGCTTAACTATGGGCAGTGGACCGAAAATGCTAATTAATGTAGCATCGTGGACTGTGGGATGAGGCAAGATTCATTGTGTCCTGGCTCTGCCACTTAGTTGAGTTCTGGAGATTTTGTATTTTAATGTAACTGAACCTGTGTATGAACTTTGCTAAATAGTCTGTTCAGAGAACATTTTCACATACTTCTGTGGAGAATAATGCCTTGCAGAAGCCTCTAATTTTCCCTGGACAAAGTTGTTATTTATGGGCACCATTAAACCCATGCTTCACTCCAGCAAATCCTATTGTTTCCACATTTCATCTTTGTCCAATTCTGTTACAATTTTCAGTTGATTATTACACCAGACTTGAATTTGCTGGGCTATCCTTTGCCCAGAAGTGATTTTGTCTGGGATGTTAGAGCAGAAAAAGTTCAGATATCTTTGAAAACACAGACAGTGATTTTTTTATTTAGCCTTTAGTATAATAATTTAATATTTTACCTAAGATACAGTCTTACACTTTCTGTAGACTGATGTCTTATGTCAGTAAGTGATTAATAAGAGTTGACATTCGGAAAAGAATGTCACGTTTTGTGGCTTTTTATGACCTTCAAAATGTATTTATTGTTTACAGACTGATTTTTTAACAGCAGATCTCTCATTTATTACAAATGCTACATTAATAATAGTAAGCATGTGTGATATCTGGGAAAGTCTGTGAGTTCCTCTGTATCTTTGACTACTGAAAAATGTGAGATGAAGAATGCAGCCACAGCATCGTGAAGGAAGACTCTTCCTTGCACTTGCCATCAAAAGAACCATCTGAAATAAAGCAGACATGTTTCAACGGAGCAAACAATTGAAAATGCACATTGCATTTCTGTCTCCCAAAGTGTTGCAAGCATGCATGCATCCATTAATGTTTGTGAGGTTTTCTGACACTTTTTAAATGCGTCATAAAAACAAATCCTACCAAGGAAAAAACACTTATTTTTAAGGTGGGACTTGGATGTTGCTCAGTAAATGAGGCATAGGACTGTATTCTGAAATATGAGGCCAACAGGAAACACAGAACAGCTGTCTCATTCATAGAGCATTGTCCATCTTGTAGACATAATGTGGCAATATTTCCTATGGAAATGCATTGTGCAGTTGTATAATAAAAGACTCATTAAAATAAAGATGCCAAAAGAAACAATGGCTTTTTTTTAGGATTAATTTCCTGACTTTTGATGATTTCTCTTTGCAACTCTGAAGTAAAATTTGTCTTAAGAAAAATAGCCCCCGAAGCACTGCCTCTCAAATTGGTGAAGCTGGTGTAACCAGTTATGTTGGTTTCTTGGAGAGATATTCAGCCCTCCACAGAACATACTCAATTGTTGTGGAGGTTTCACATTCCTTTGCTCTAGATAGTAATTAATCATGATTTTGCAGTTCCTTTTTAATTATATGATTGATGATTTCTGATATGTCAAGAGAAAATGAAATAAATGGAAATCAATTGGAAAATGAAACTAGGAAAAAACCCCCCAAACTGTGAGCACCCAGAGTGCTACACAGAAGCAGAAGGGGTGGAGGAGGAGGTATATTTTTATATAAGATAGATAGAATCCTTCTATTATTATAAGGGCAATAGTTAAAAGTTACAACTGAAGCTAATTAAAGTCTTTGTCTTCTCATGGCTGTAATCCCAGTTTGTGTAGGCAAGCTTGTTCCTCACGCCTATGATTACAACATAATGACTGACAAAGCAGTCGTTGTCAAGTCATATGGCATGAGGGACTTGTCTGGAAGATTTAATTATTAATATCCAAGGTTTTTTTAACATTTGTTCTCCCTACCCTCCTCTTGCATCTCCACATTGAGACTGCATTGTTAGCTTTAAAATAAATGTTGGGAATATTTACCCATTGTGCCCAGGAGAGGGACTACATTATGTGGCAATGGGTGAACTCTCTTACTCTGCAAAACAAGATTAATATCTCCCAGAGTGAGAATAGGAAGAGTTTTCTATATGATGAACTTTGGAGAGCAAGTAATAGGAAGCTCATGAATGCAAGAAATTCAAATGGTGCTGTATCCCAGGGAGTAAAAGAGAGGCCAGCAGAGCCATTGTTGGCTTGACAATATGATCCTTAAATGTAGAGGAGCAGAGGCATTTCAGGATATCAGACACATGTTGTGCTCTCTGTTTCTCATAACATCTTTGAGAGAGAGGTGAAGGAAAACAAAAAAAGGAGTAGAGGTCACAAAGACCATGCACACACCACAGCTAGAAGGCAAGCAAAGGCAGAAGTGCAAAAGGCCACTGGCAAGGCACATTTTTCTATTTCTAAATAGGAGGCTAGAAGTGATGAGCAGCAGGAGTTTCATAGTTGTGGGGCAGTGATCAGCAGGAGGAAGGGAACAAGCTCTGGATGGAATGGGAATCGTCAGATGGCCATTCAAATTATTTTACAGTCTGCTGGGAGGTCTGGCCTCCTCTTTTATCTTCAGAACCTTGTAAGAACAGTTCTGAAAAAAAGATAACTGGACAGAAGGGTTACAAATTCCTTTCTCATTTCTCCTGGGACTGCTTTAGCTAGTTTTTTTGGTGGGTTTAGTTTTTTTGGGATTTTATTGGGTTTTCATGTGTATGTAAGGGTTTGGTGGGTTTATGTTATTTTCCCTTCTCTCTCCTCAAAGGTAACCTAAAACCTTGATAGGAGATTTGAATCATGCTTTAGAAAAAGAGAGGTTTAATATGTTTATATCTATCTTTATTTCTATAAGTCAGCATGTTCTGAAAAAAAAAGCACAAAACTTGTGCCTAGCTTGGACGAAATTTGATTCAAACCATTCACTTTACTATTGAGATGATATTATCAGTGGTTTCAGAAGAAAAATTTCTTTAAATGGCTGTATAAATCTCATAAATGGGAAAACAGTTGCTCTGATTTGTATTTGGTATAATAGTAGATATTCTGTGAATAAAGAGATTGCTTTGCTACAGGGTAGATATCAGATCATTGACACTTAACCTGGTGACTCTTGAGCCTAATAGGAGGTCATTGATGAAAATGGTCATTTCAGCTTATCTTCTTTCTGATGGAATCTTATATCATCCAAAACAATTACACATATACTGTGAGTACATGCACAGCTGGCATAAAGTTACACATGAAGATGACTCTGAGAATACTCTAAATTGGAAAAGTCTGGAATAGCAATAAAACTTTATCATTGTGTGTCATTGGCCTAGTGTTAATGTTGGAGACTATTTGAAGGACTGGAAGACTCAGGGGATCTGTAATAGGCAGCAAAGTCTCTCATCCATAACTCACAGTTTCAATCAGCTCAGGTCAGCTGCAGGCAAAAGCAGTCACTTGATGTGCATCTGTGATAGTCAGCATATGATGAGCTGATGTTGTTCTTTCGATCATGCAAAACAAAACCCATCACCAGTAAGCCAAAGCCTGCTGGCCTCACCCATCTGAGGATGTGAACAATCCCACCACAATCAGAGGAACCACACAAATTAGGCAACTGAGGTGTGGCAGTAAAAGTCTCTGCAGTTGGAGTCAGGACAAACCCTGTGAACCCAGGATTCTACAGCCCTAGGGTTCCTGGTGGGATACTCTGGGATCCAGTAATTGGGAGCTGCTTTTCTTGTGGTTGGAGCAGTTGTAGCCCTTGCAGCTGTCTCCAGTGTATGGTCTCTAGTGTTTAATAGAGATAAGTTCGCCTCATAAACAGCCTGAATGCAGGCACTAATACTGGTTGTTTCCCATCTGAATATAAATTCTAGGAGCTTATTAGATTGTATTTGATTGAAACTGCCAGTGGCTCCAAACATCTTGGGGTCTAGGTAGTGAGGACTCATGCTGATATGCAGATTAGAGAGACTGTTCTTTTGGCTACTGAAACAAGAACCACCCACTTTACAAGACTGGGAGTATACTGGCAAAGCACAGTAGAAGAGGTTGAACTTCTTTTGATTGTATCAGGCCTTTCTGTGGTTTGTAAATATGTTTTTTGTCATTTAATTTAATTGGAATTGCATGGAGGGACTCTGGATTCCTCTCAGTGGGAAGTAAAGGTGAGGTGCAGTGGCTTCACCTAACTCATGTCATGTTGTATGGGAGTAAGAAAGTGTACATCTCAGCTGATAAATGGTGTCTGCAAGCTGATGAGGTTGTAGTTTCTTTAAGCTCTTCAAAGCAGATTCCTGGTATTTATCCCCAGCTTTAATTCTGGGAAATTAAGGTGAATTTAATTTAATTTAATCCCAGAGGAATAGAGAGGGAATATGAGTGCATTGGGCTACCTGGTTGTGAGGGAGTCAGGTAAGTTTCTTATAGGTCACTTTGACTTTTCACAGTGACAGGTTTTCTGTTTATTAAAATGAAATAATCAGAGCTGAATAGTATCTGCTAACAGTTGTGAAAGACAAAAATAACTAATAGCTGATTTGATGACAGAAGCTGAGGGTAGTACTGTAGCTGAAGACAGTGAGAAACAGGGAAGTAGACCTATCAGTAACTCCTAAGAGGCTTGTACCCAGCAGTTACCAAGGTGTAAAATATAAAAACTGAGCTAGATGGCGGCAGCATTATATGACTTGCTTATATTATGCTAACCTGGCATTTTGATTAGAGAAGGTGGCATGGAAAGTGAGTTTGAAAAAAAAAAGGGTTTTGGAGAAAGTTGCCAGTTTGGAGCTGGCAAAGGGGGATTGAATTCAGTTCACAACTTGATAGCTAAAAAAAGTCAAACAGGAGTGAGGTCTCTGAGCTTCTGTTACAGCCAGCCAAACTACGACTGCAATCAGTGGCCTCTACAGTGATATCTATTGCCTTTTGAAACACCTCAAGATATTTTACCAGTCCTTGGCTGTCTCTCCATAAGTGTGGGGGTCTCCCATACATCCTATTCCATATCCGCAAATCCCAAGCAGTTGTCTTGAGCTTTGTATGGTGCCCCTAAGCACCTTTGTTTAAGGAAGTAAAAAAATCCTTTTCCTCCACTGAACAGATTGGGAACTTTGAAAACTAGTTCACATGTAGATATTTAATTTAGGAGGTGACAGCTGGGAGCTGATTTCAATCCCAGATATCTCTTTACAGAGAACCAGGCAACTAGTTTTCTTCTAAGATGGAGCTGGAAATTTCCCAGTTAGGGAGTCCAAGGGGGAAATAGAGTGTAGTTTAGTTGTCAAAGGAACGTTGCTCAGTGGTATTTACATGAGCAGACAGTAAAACTGAGGAAGTGACCTCTTGTGAGTAAGCTAATGCAATGTCAATCTGCCTCTGAAAGAGACAGTCCTTGTTCCCTGGCCCTAACTATGCCATGAGCTTCTCCTTTTTCATTTAAGTGAATCAAATCACTCTATTAGTTCAGTTAAGGTGAATTAGTTCAGCAGACTGAGATGACTGAAAACTTTATTTTTCTCAATTTTGGATTTTTCAGATCTTATTTTCCACTGGCTCACTGTGCAATGAATCAACTCATCCTGCATCCACTTGGTTATCCAGTGGGAGAAAAAGAAGGAAGAGGAAACTGCAGCCCTTCCTGCAGCAGCTTGGACTGAACTTGGCATAACAGTAATGTTAGCTTTGTCCTAAAGGCATTGGAACAGAGGGAAAACAATTTATAACACGTAGATAGTTCTATTGCTTATATTTGGTTGTTATGTTTTACCGGATTTATTCTTTGTTTCATACACACTCCGTATTTATCACAGAGGAAGCACTACCGCTCAGAGATGCTAAGGAAGACATCTATTTTTCCACAGGTTGTTGAACAGGCTACAACTTGTGTGTGCACGTGCATGTGTGTGCGTTCACTGCAAGGTGAATCTAGGGTTGCTTGAACCCACTGCTTCTGGTGATCATACCATCAGATATGTATAGAATGAAGACAGATTTTTTAAAATAAATGCCATTTTTTAAATTTAACCATTTTTAAAACATCAGTGAAATATTTACTATATTAGGTAATTATTTTTAGTAGTTTACTGGTATTTTTAATCTTTTCTGTAAAGCTGTTTTTTCTGTCTATGGTCCATCCTCATTTTAGCAGTATCCAAAGTATTTAATACAAACAACAAAACATTTTTTCCCCATCTTCCTTCCAGGTCTTGGGGCAAATAGCTTAGTTATGTTAAGATGCTTGTTTGTGTTTTAAGTGTTTTGTGAATCTCTCTGAAGAAAGTATCAAAGGAAACCAGAATAAATGAAAATGATTTGATGTAGCAAATGGGGTCTGTGTTTGTGTGTCTAACCAAAGAAAGAAGAAAAAAAGGAAATGAGATTAAGCCAATAGCTCTCTTCTAATGTCTTCGTTTATGTATCAATACCTTCTTTAATGAAAAATCAAAGCTGCTATTGCAGCTAAAGGAATAGTGCTTTTGGGGGACAAAAGAAAAACTCAGAAACCAACATTTCTTTTTGGAGAAGATTTTAGGAAGAACAATCACAGATTTTAAATTCAGTACTAGTTTTTAAGTGCACACTTGGGGACTTAAAAATTCCCAAGGTAACAAACATTTCTCCACATTCAGATAATTTTATTACCTACCTATCAATCAAACTTTGGAACCAGCCTGCTCAGTAAAGAATGTTTGCAAAGGCAAATAAAGGTACAGTGTTGCTTTCATCACAGTCTGAGCTGCAGAACCCAGACCTGAATGTATAAGAAAAGAGACTTTCAAATTTGTTGTAAAATAATTATTTTTACTGCAATTTATAACTCTCCCTTTTTTTTTTTTTTGTTTCTGTCTAGATAGCCTACTGCTTTTACAATATGTCGATCCCTTCATGTGCTAGAACATAGCTGAAGAAAAGTTATGCATATTTTCATCACAGTGCTCTGAAGAACTCTTTTAATCATATTTTGTTCTCTGGCTTGAGGGAAATTTCCATAATCTTTGTTGTTAAATTGATATTTGATAAATCGGTAATCATGAGTATCTTGATTAAAGCATGATTAAAATACTGTTCAAAGTAGGCAAAAATATGTATATTTTCATGGCTTACATTGCCTGTACATTTTAAGATCATTTAACAGGAAATTAGTTTCATTTCTTGAAAAATCCTTGGTAATGTATGTCTATTATTACACATCACTATGTTCAGCTGTGTTTATTATAGGCATGCCATTCATGAACCCTTAAGATCCCTAACATGTTCAAGTGCATGGGTCTCTTCATGTACAGAACTTTATAGGACTGGGCTGTGCAAAATGACATGAACCTATGAAGTATGACCTAAGGAAGTGAAAGAAACTCATTGATTGCTGGTTGTCCTTGTGTTCATCTCTACCTGGTCCTACAAACACTTAACTATGCAAGCTAGATGAGTTTCAGAGGAGAGTTTGAGAGATGCAAATTTTTGAGTAGCCAAAGCCATTGAGATGAGGAAATTAACATATCTCTTAGGAAGACCTGATTATGCATCCATAGCTTTTTTATTCAGTTATATTGGGAAAGTCTATCCATTGCTGCTTCTATAGCCACATTTAAATTAATAAATTGAAACAACCTTGATGTTGCATCATGATTCCGATCCATGTGGCAGTATATGTCTCCTCTCTTCCCACCCTGTACCAAAAACCCCACAGTGACTATGTTTGTACTGAAGTCCATGGCCCTGCTCTCTCACAAAACAGATGTGACCATTTCTTGGGAGAACTCTGCTTAGGATAGATCTAACTCCTGATTTTGATAATTCATTGTGGACAAGGCTCAGCCATATGCCCAGGCTTTGTTAGCTTTCATCCTTCTGACCACGACTTTTGTCCTAGACTACCTACTAGTTTTTTTGGGTTCCTGGATATTTTTTCTGAGCCAGTCACACTGTGCTTTTTGGGTGGCAGGATGATCAAAGACAGGTAAGAGATGAATGTGGAATTCCAGGTAAATATGTGGAAAAAAAGTGAAAATCCCTTAAACTTAGGAACTGAAGGAATTCCCAGGAAGTAGCAGGGAAAAACTTCTATCAACTCAACTGAAAATAAGTTAGCAAACTAGACATCGAAATTCCACTTGACCTAAACTATCAGCAACAATGAAAGCTGTGTACTCACATATAGACTATGCCCTTATGCACAAAATTCTGTATGAAAGATACTGTATCAGTCACATTGTAAAAGACCTAGATCAACTTAAAAAAATAAAACCCAATAGAATGATTACAGCCGCTGCATAGAATGACAAGTATTATCAACAAAAATTAATCAGGCGCATCTTTTAGTGAACTCAATTAATAATGTGCAACAACAGGGTCTCTTTTCTTAAGATGAAAATTAATTAGTGGAGGGAAGGTCACTTGGAGATGCTGACATCACTCATCAGAATGCTCTGGCAGCTCTAATTATTTGTCTTCCAGGCTTGGGTGATCAGAAATTATTGCAATACCTGAGCAACATTTTGAAAAAGCTTTGTGCATGGCTCTTTTAATTAGACCTGGTATTTGATTAATGCAGTGGAAGCATTTAGATCAGCCTCTTATCATTGAGTGACTTAGAAGTTTTAGGGAATTATACTGTGCAAGACAGGGTCACTAAAGTAGATTTTTAATTCAGACTTAAAAAAGAAAAAATCAGCTTTAACAATTTAAATGAACGTATTTGTCTTTTCCCTTCTTTATCAATTCCTAGAATCAAATTACGTATTTTTCAACATCAAATGAGGTAAATTGCACACTGTGGGAAAATGCGATTTGTGTATGCATAATAATACATGATATACATTTATATATATAAATTTAAAAGCACCTGCTAAATTTGTGCAAACTGGATTTATATAAGATTATAGCAAAACAGAATATTGAGCTACACTGTGTAATCTATGTTGCATTGACTTTTTATTTATTTTGGTTGTATTTATGTATAGAAATGCACTTGTGTGTATGCATAAATATGTAAGAATGATTTCCAGTTAAACTGTGTGAATAATTTGAAGCAATTTTCAATGTCTTTGACGCCAGGCGTTGACTCTTGGTCTACTGAACCCATCTGGCAGTACGGGTCATACAGGCAACGGAGTAATAGGCAAACACAAAGAATGTGAATATTATTAAATGCAATAAACACAAGAATGAACAAATGAAAAGGTTACACAGTCAGAATAAGAGAACAGTAATAAAAATAATATCCATCAAATATCAGAATTAAACAATAAAAAACCACCATGGGCACTTAGGGATCACAAACATAATTAGCATATGACAACTCTTTACCTTCTGTACCTCTCAAGACCTGCTGGTTAGTCTCGAAATGCAACTTGCTTTTTCTGTCCATGACACCTCTCTGGCCAACAGATCTAATTGTTTTAAAGTGTTCCTATAGCAAGTCTGAGCTTCTAATCTACTGATTGTTACAAGTACTCAAAGTGAGTGAAATATGTGTTTTGTTGTTATAACTTGTTCTTTTTGTTTATCAATTTTGATTAAGAATGAAGGTTAAATTTAAAGCATATACAGAATACTGTTGAATATACAGAATATCATTTCACAGGCAAACAAGAAAGCAAACCAGTAGCGTATTTTCCCCTGGTTTTAGAACAAAATAAACTCTCAAATGAGCACAATTTTGTGGAAGTTAATGTAATTGTTCTGGCTAAAAGCTAGATTTGGGCCATTATGTTGCATTCTTTCTCTGATTTCCTCCCAGTACTGTTTTATTATGACACAACTTTAAATCATAAACTTATTCACTCTAAGAGACTATAAAATAGAGCAATCAGGTTTTATTTTTGATGTATTTGGTTATTTACAGCTTCATTGTCCAGCTAGGGAATATACAGCACCGATATACCACCACTGACTTCAATAGAATTATACTCTTTTATACTGAGACTGAATTTGGCAATAACAGCTAAAAATGAACATATCCAGAAAAGGTAATAAATTGTAATTTCTCAAAAAACTTTGAAATAAATTACTTGGAATCTCCTATTACTTAATGTTTTAAAAATATTGCACTGTACTGTGTCAGGTATAGTTTGTTAGTGTCACCCAGATGGTAAACGGCCTAGAAATTACTTTCTGGGTTGAAGAGATCATATCCTGAAAAAAAATATTCTTGCAGAATAACCTTAAGATCAGTCAAGACCACTGAGGATAGTTTACCTTGAAGTTTATGTTGTAGTAAGTCTGTTTCGTTTTACTTGCCAGTTGAGCTAACTTCCAGGATGAAGGGGTATATGTCTGTTGCTGTGAACAAGTTAATAACCTAGTTTACCTATATTTCATCACTTTGCTAGTAGAAAGAGTACATTTTACTCTCCTACCAATTTAAAGTTAATGTAATTCTCAAAGTAGTATGCAGTGACATCTGTTTGCTTGAAGCCTATTTAAAATATATGGGTGGAATTCATCACACCCAAGAAGGTGCATGATTTAGTTGCTTACTCAGAGGAGTCTAATGTCATGCGAGATGCCGTCTGGTATCTCCTCCACCTCCAGCTGCCATTCCTGCAGATCATCATGTCTGCACTACAACACTTGACCCAGGTAGATGCAGACATTTGGGGTATGCTCCCTCAAATGGTATTAGCTTTCTGTGCTAAAGCAACCCAATCACGCTCTGGCTGTCCTGGATAACACATTCAACATCTTAGAATAGGCAGATCTAGCCTGTGTGGCCACCTGTAGTAGATTTAGGCACTTTGGTAGGGCAACTAACTCCATTCTAAGGTAAGTGAATGAATCTTTTCCTTGAAGTGACTGTTTCTTATCATTGACTTTTGAGCTTAGGTTAGACACCCCAGGAAAGAGGTAAATTCCACACTATATCTATCTGTTATTTCACTGTACTTGGGATTTGAACTTGAAAAAAATGGAAATTCACAAGCAGATGTTGAAAATATCCCAAATTCCACCACTGTTTGACACTTCAGAAAAAATCAGTTATGGAAAACTCCTTGAGCTGTTCACAGAACAATGTCAGGTCTTTGCAAATGCAGATAGATTTTATGGGAGATCCATTTGGCAGTTGTTTCCAGTCATTTTTTGTTTAGAAACATTTTGTATGTCTTTATTCATTTGTAGTAGTCTTATAAATTTCTTTATCACTTATCACTAAGAAGACAAACTCCTAGGACTTTATGGCTAAATGTTGCTGTCAATTTACTTAGTGAAATTCTGAGAAATTAATCTAATTTACAAGAGTAAACTAGAGAACAAAATTTAATCTCAATAATGTGGAGAACTTCATAGGCACATGCAAATAAAAAATGAATGTAGGAAGGTGAACTGGAGTTAGACATTGAATGAACACTTGGGTTCATTTTACAATCCATTATTAGAGTTAATTTTTTTCCCTTGTGCTTCATTGTTCATGAATAGATAAATTTCATAGAAAACTATACTTGTTGATTTTTTATGAAAAATAGTTGTCTATAAGATATTGTTGCTTCAGGATTTTAACATGTCATACCTGCATTTGTCATTTATTTACATGAATGTACTTTTTGGTGCTTTCTTGAAGTAAGAATCTATGAAATTTTTTAGAGGACTGGTTTTGCTCATTGTTCAAATTAGTTCCTTTGTACCAGATGCCTGGTGCAATTTATTTTAATTCTAATTAACAATATTTGAAGCAAATCATGATAAATAGATGCCCCCCCAAAACATTATGCATCTAGTTGTCTAAGTAATCTGATGAGTAACGAATCAAATTAGCACAAGCTTTGCCAGTGTTGAGACATAGGTCTTTATTAGAAAAAGTATACATCATTCCAGCTGTGATATTTCTTATGCTTATTATTTTGATCAAACCTGAATCACAAAATTACTCTAAAGAAATTTACTGCCTTTGGAAATCCCATTTATAGCGATTCTGGAGGGCAAGCTTTATTTGTCCTCCTTGCAAATACGAGATTAAAAGAACTCTACATTTTAAAAAAATAATTCAAAGTACTTTGTTTTATACAAACCCTTTGTTAAAAGACCCTCAGCTTTCATAATAGCAGTAAAATAAGATTTTACGATCTATGTATAAAATACATAGAAGTCTCTTCTTGAACTCCTTTAGCAACATGACCATATCGTGAAGCTAAGTTTTTATGTGTTTTGATTTTGACCTCCATACTAAATGCTAACTGATGGAAAAGGAAAGGTACATATATATATATTAAAGTTGTGTCAGTATTGCATTTTACAGCAATTAAATAAATATTAGATGAATTCCTACCACCCTTTGTTTTGCTATATGGGGCTCAGCTGTGTTGCTTCTAACCCTAACTACATCACTTCAAATTACCAGTAAATTAACAGAGTAACACTTTCAACCTCAGAGCAGATTTGATCCAAATAGTCTTTAAATGCCATTTCTGTTCCTATTAACCTAAAGATCGGAATAGCAGATATTTTCGTAAGGCTGCCCAGCAATACAGGGCATTAATGGCTAAGTTGTGACAGCACTTTTCATGATGATTTATGATTCAGTGTTTAACTTGATTACTCCACTGCTGACTCTGAATACTATTTCAATTAGTGCACAGAAGGTCACATCACAAATATTCCTCTATAATCTATTCCTATTAACACTAATACACAGAGTAACCAAATCTTTTCACCCTTGTTGATTCAAATCATCCATAGCACTAACTGCAGGCTTGTTTACCAGTTTACTGCTCTGGACACATCCAAAATGGTAATTTTCAGTCCTTTGAGTATCATTAATAGCTGTACCATGACATTGTGAATAAAGCATCCCTCTGCTGCTGTGTGTGCATTAATAATTATCAAAGGCTCAGATTTTTTTAACAAGAACTCCAATCTAAATAATTATTTCACATCTAATCATGAAGGGGAAAATAGCAAGAGCAAATAGTTAAGAAAAATAAAAGAAGAGGTCAGGAAGTAAAATTCAGGGTGACGTATAAAGATAAAACTCCTCCTACTGTGGGTAGGAGGATCAGTAAAGGTAGGATTTGGGAGCCATGTTTTGCCTGGTGGGTATTGAGTACATTCCTGCATACACCTCTGGTGTTATGAACAGTAAATGAGGAGTGATTTAAGCTTGGAAACCTAAAAAGAGAAGCATGAGAAAGCTAGTCAGCTCAGCAAAAAACCTTGATTGGCCTGGTCCTCCTCACACCTACCTGCTGCTTAACTAAATAAGTACTTTAGTGCCTCAGACTTCCATAGGAGAGACCTGCTAGCACTTCCAGTTCTGCTTCTGGCTACTGTACTTTTGGCGGGATAGGCTGTCTTGTGCCTGTTTCATATTTAAGTTTCGTTGGGATGACTAAATTGAATTTTCCTCTCTCTGTCTTCTCCAAGGGGCATGCATTAGTGGACATTTTTAACAGGCAAAGGTCTCTACTAAAAAAGCAGCAACACCTGCTGCTCCATGTTCTTTTGAAAATATAGCCAGTGGATTTGGTGCATGAATTTGATAGCTCAGGGGTTAAAGTGCTCAATTAGAGAATGGGAAATTAAAGTGCAAATCATATGACTGCCACAGAGAATGCAAGAAATGACCCGTCCCAGCAGGCCATCCTCTCTGAAAAGCTGTGGAGATCATTTCCCCTCCAAACTTCAGCCATCTAGGTGTTACATCTGTTACACAGTAGAGAAACTGTAAGGGCAATGCACGCCATGCTAAAATAATTCCCACTTATTTAGTGTCACTGTAGGTGCCTGGAGGTGTCCTACCCAGGCCTCTGTCTACTACTTGGGTAGGGTGCAGGTCTCCTGTGATGCCTATGCTACTCCTGCTCATCCTCTATGTCTTGGATTCTCTGAGACACTTTAAATGGTAATGGACACCAATATTTAGGCAGCTGAATCCCACTTAAGAATCCTAGCTTTTGGTTGTTCCAGGTTAACTGATATGATGGGCTTTGCAGACGAGATACAAGTTCTCTAGGCAAAGGTCTGCATTACATAAATGACATTTTTCACTGAGCAGAAAAGGGAACAGAATTCCCTGATGTCATGGGCAGGGCATTAACTGAGCAACAGGGTCAGACTACTTCCCAGTTCCTGCTCTACAGATCATGTTGTGGTTGATATTGCAAAGCAGTTTCAGAGTGCGTGAACCGAATTCCCTTTGGAAGAAACTAGCACAAAGAATGTGATTCAGGAGCCACCTAATGAGCTCCAGTTGCTAATTTATGTTCATCTTGTGGACCAGATTAGAATAAGTCTAAAGTAAAATGTCCCCCGAACGTTTCTGTGTATATCAAATCCTTAATAGCAGCTGTTTTACTCTAAAGACATTGTGTGGAGGAAAAAACAAGGGTATCTTTAGCCATTTAAAACTGAAGTATAAAACTCAAAATAATTAATACTTTGATTTGTTAGTAATGTATACACTTGGAAGGTAATGAGTGTTTTGAAATTAAATTAAATTACTTCGTTATTACATTCATTATTTCATAGGTAAATTTCTTTTTCTCCAAATATTGCATTCACATCTAGCTTACACAAATCTGTTGTTAATTTGCACACAGATGTCACTCTCTGCAGGACATAAAAACAAAGCAGAGATAGCCAGCAGTACTATTTGTTGTGGCATCATACTTACAGAAGCAGCCTGGCTTTCATGTGTGTTTTTTATAAAATAAAAGCAAGCTCTCCAGACAGAAAATGTACAAAGCTCTGATTTATTGTTCATGTATATTTATGGAGCTATATATTTATTTGCTGCAGTGCATGTGCTTTTTTTGAAAAATCATAAAATTGCTGAAAATTGAAGTGTTGGAATCATTTTTAGAATAATGGTATTGTTTCCCACTCTGTTGCAAAATCTGCCCGACTACAATTTTGGACAATGTTTTTTGGGGGAAGAAAATGGTGACTTTTTCTTTTCCAAGTTTTATCATGCTGAAATTTCCAGCAAACATTCTAAAATGAACCACAGTGACAACATCTTTTCTCACATGGCTAATAGGAAGTTGACTGAGATCTAGTAATTTACATGGATATCTGGGAGTTGTAAGAGAAGAATTTACTTTCAAGAATTACTGCTTGGGAGTAGGTTTGCAGTGGTGACTTGCAGACAGTGGTTTACAACAGTCATCTACTGACTTATATTTCTGGTGAAATGCAAATAAACTTAGACAAATTTATTTAAGTCCATAAATCTGTAGGTAACCTATATAAATTGCCTGAACTTCCAGCATCTAAGGATGCAGAATTACAAAATTGCATTAATTACTAGGTAGAATAACATTCCCTTATCTCTAAGAATTTTGTCTCTGATCAGTGTGAATGAGTACATGACAGCACAAACAGTGTCTTTTTTTGGTGCTGTTTCACCCCTGATATTTGTGATTATAACACAAAGTACAAGACACTTGAAGAAGTATTAAAATAATTGTGTGCCTTAAGAACTACAGAAATTGTAAGAATAAAGCTTTACCCTTGTGTAAAAGTGTTCCCTGACACACTGAATGCAAGAACATAGGGATATGCGTGATGTTGTTACACACATAACTCAAATATCACATTATTCCATTCATTATTCTGTTTTAGTTTTAGAATACAATTCACTAGGCTTCTTATAGAGAAGAGGGCCTGGATTTGGGAGGAAGCCACTTGTAGGTACACTTGAGTGTTCACAACTCAATTTGCACACACTAAAACAACTCTGGTAATAATGTTGCCTACGAAGTTTCACTTACACAACATACTGTGTTGTAAGTTTAAATTGTGTTTTGAATTTCTTTCCAGATAGGTAAAATATGAATTCAAGGACTAATAATGTTATATGCAGCTATTTCATGAGATAAAAATTTAATTTGTTCTTCTATATTAACATTTGTTTTTCCTGTGATAAATATAAAGAGATGTCAGTAACAAAAAATCTTTTACATCTTTGGTACTTTCTGTGAACTCCCTTGTTCTAATTCCTCTTCTTTGTTGTATGTAATGTTCAAGTGAACTGAAAAAGTATAAAACTGCCTAAAAATCTACTGTGATAATTGCAACTAAATGACAGAACTTAATTTCCTAAAATAATCACTACAGTAGGTCTCAAATGACAATGGAAAAAAAAAAAACCCTGAAGAAACCAACATTCATTTATTTCTTGCTCACTGTAAATTCTAAAAGGTCTTCTTGCATGTGATATGTACGCAAAAGCAGTATTTGTAAATACATCTCTAGGAAAGGAATTGGTTTTTACTGGGATAAAGCAAGCCTCATTACTTCCAGAGCTTAGGTGAACCACTCCTGGTACATGTAGTAAAAAGTGCTGGTCTTTTAAACTTGTATTTAACATCTAGTTATCCTTATGGAAGGTCATATTGGTTCTTTAACAAATACATCAACATTTTCACATGTCAAAAGTGGTCTGAATCAATGTAGAAAACAGGGAATGAGAACCAGAGAAGGGCAGGCTGGAGGGAACATATGCAGAGGTGGACAAAGGAAGGGGACTTTGATGGGAATAGAGAGAAAGGACTGGTATGGGCAAAGCAGGAGACAAACTGTGGGTGGACATTACTGAGGATGGCGAAGAAAAGCCTGTAAGCACTAAAGGCTGCATCTCTCTAGAGCGTGAACCAGTAGCTGAGTTGCAACATCCCTCAGTTGTATGGGAAATGGCTGCACAACTGACAAAATTGGCATCTCACTCCCACTGGAGTTTAGTTCACAAAGAAGAAGATTTTGTTTTCACTCTCCATGGTCTTGTATAATGTGTTTTCTGGCTCTATTCATTTTTTCTTCCTTTTTAAATTGTTTTAGTTTTGGTTTGATTGGGAAATTGTATATGTGGAGCTTCTTTATTATACAACCTATGCACAGAGAAACATATGATACAGTTTTCTCAGATGTAGTAACTTCCAAAATTACCACTGTTGAGTTCCAGAGATGTAGAATTTGCAAGTGACACTAACAGCTGCTTAGAAATCTGCTTTCCTCTAATGTTACACAAATCCATTGATTGGTAGGTGGCATCAGGAGAACAACTTTGGGAATTAATAGTGTTCACACTGTTTTAATGACCCTCAGCAAGGGTGCTGACTTAAGGTTACACAGGTAGCTTGCCATTCCTCAAAGCTTACATGAATCTTCAGGACTTAAATTTTCTGTGACCCACTTTTTGTAGGTAACTATAATTTCTGTTGGGTTTTTTTGTTTGTTTCTTTTTTGTGTTTGTGTTTGTTTTGTTTTGTTTTCTAGTGCAGGGAATACCTCAGCTAAGACTTTTGTCCTGAGATTTGGCATATCTGTTTGCAGTCATTGTTACAACTGGGAAACAATAAGAAGCGTGAAAATTCATTTTGGAGTAACTTACTTTCAAATATTACATATTCACTGTATTTAACTTTTAAACAAAGAATCACCATATTTTTTCTTATCTGGCTTCTATTGCTCATAACTAAAAGTAAATAAATGCATAAATCAATGAACAGTGAAGCACTTCCTTCTACAACATGAAAATAACCTCTACCAACAATTTCATTGTGTCTGAGGGACACACAGAGATGGAATTAAAAGGAAAGATCCTCTATCAGCTCTTTTTTGTTTGTATATTGTTTGTCACTGGATCCGTTTATTAGCTTGGAGATAATGTGACAGTTGACTCTAGCAGGAACACAGCACTCATTAGTAAGCTTGACAGGGAGGTGCCAGCAGCTACTTGAGATTGCATTTTATCAGTCTTCATGGCTCATTTGGGAGGCTCACTACACTGTGATCTACTCCCAGTGGTCACTGGGACAGGAGCAAGCAGCTACCAGTACTACTAAGAATGGGGACTTGAAGAAGTTCTGTGTGATGAGATATTCTCTCCTTAGTCAAAAAATGTAGTGCTGACCTAACAATTCCACAACTTCTATCTCACAGATTCAATGTCAAATGCAGGACACCTGTATAAAGTTTCTAATGCAAATTTTCTAACATTTCTGTACCCCTTAGGATAGTTATTTGCAGAATTCAGTCTAAAAGAAAAATTGAAAAGTTGGATACAAACATTAATGCCACTCTTGAGACTGTGTCATCAATCAAAAGAAGCAGTGACAATACTTTACAGATTTCAATGTTTGCTCTCTCTTGACTTTACCCATGATATTTTTGGTAGATTATGATCATTCTGAAGTAATTTAATGCTTTCTTTTTAATTTTAAGATGCTATTGATTTGTAGCACTGTGATTCATCACAGTGATGCCAATCCCCAAATTAAAGGATTTTGAATCATTCCTTCCACAGATATTAAACTGTAGTAAATAACGTGAGATAAAATAGAAATAAAATTCAGTGGTTCTTCTTTCCTCTCTGCATGTTGAGCTTTTCAGGGGTAGGATCATGTTTTCAGAGTCCCTGGAAAAGATAGTGACATATTCATAAAATACACACAAACCAAGATTATAATGTATTTATGCTGTTCAAGAACGAGTACTTTGGGTAAAAAATTAATTATTGCAAGATCCACAGTAAAATCATGGTTTTGGGCAAAATTGATGCCTGTTGTTTGTACTGGTGAAATATTACATCTTGATATGTTCTTCTACGGCTGCATGTTAGTAATGTCCCCTAGATTATCAGCTGGGGAAACAGTGTGTCAGCTTTTGTCATGCAAGAAGAAATGTTTTAATCTGTTTAGGAGGCTGGTGCAGTATGAATTACTGAGATACCATATGTCCTCTGAAATAATACATGGCAAATTCATCTTGCCTGAAGAACAGCAACTAAAAAACCACTTGGTTGTGTGGTCTGATTGATACCAGGCATTTGAACAACAACAAAAAACAAAACCAAACAGGCTGTATGCTTATCTATCATCTTTAGGAAAAATTATCATATACTAGTTAAGAATGACATTGCAATAGTAAAGAACGTGTATAGAATGACCTGACTTAACAAATTCAAATCCTTTTTGTGTATTTATATAATATTGATAATTTTTTTCTTGTTTTTTAATATCTTATCCATACATATTTTTTTTATATTTGCAAAATAATCATTTTTTAAAAAGGTATTGTATCATCTCTGTACCAGATTATGACTAAATACAGATTCCTATAATAAAAAATTTAAAATGTCTAAGCTCAGGCTCACTGAATAAAAAGAGCAGATATCAAAGGTGACATAACTCAGGGACTTGAGTAAGAGAGGTAGAACTGAGGATTACACATCAGGGAAAGAAAGACGTGAAGTTGAATGCTCACTTTGGGAACAAGCATGCATGTAAAAGAAGAAGTTTTTGAAAGGAGAAGAAATAGCCACTCCTTCGACAGTGAGTTCTGAACTCTGACTACAATTCGAAGCATAATAAATGCAGCATTCACTATGGTGTCTAAAATTATATTCTTTGAACTGATTATGCTCTTTTCTAATTATTGATAATTCACCTGTTGATACTGTTTACATATTTGGTTTTGGGATTCCATAAATATGTATAATCTGAAAGGAATTTCAGGTTTCAAAGCTACAAATCAACATGTGAATGAACTCTCTCAACAATATCATCACTGAAGTAATGCCTGCCTGCCTGTAGCAGAAAACCATCAAAACAAGAAAATTCACTGCTAGGGCTGCACCATGCCATATGTCCTCTAATACCTAATTACAACAGGGGCACAAAAAGCAAGTCATTAAACTTGCACCCTATTGTGCATAGGTATTAGAGGACATATGGTGCATTTCAAGTGAAAGTATTAAATTTCGTGCATTTTTTTATTTGTGGCAACTGTTTTTAACATAGGAATCTTTTGCTGCTATTTTGGTCTTCTAGGAAAATTGCCAGGATTATAGTTTTTTGATAAAAAGATTAAACTTCCCCTCTGAAACCTATGGAATTTGCAGTAGCTATTTACATTAAATATGCATCAGCTTTCTTACAGAGGTCTGGAAAGTTCTCTATATACCCACATTTGGAACTGAACTTGGTGAGGGATGTGAAAAATAACAAGAAGGGGTTCTTCAGGTACTTTGGCCAGAAGATAAAAGCCAAGGTGAATGTACTCCCTCTGATAAATGAAAAGGGAGATCTGGCTTCAACAGACCTGGAGAAAGCTGAGGTACTCAACAAGTTCTTTGCCTCAGTCTTCACTGGCAGTTAGAATTCCCACGTCTCTCAAGTCCCTGAACCTCTAGGCAGGGGTCAGGGGAGTGGAGCCCCTCTCACTGTAAGAACAGAGCAAGTCAGAGACCACTTCATGAGACTGAATATGTACAAGTCTATGGGGCTGGATGACATATGTCCCAGGGTCCTGAAGGAACTTGTTGATGTGGTTGCCAAGCTGCTCTCCATCATATTTGAAAAGTCATGGCTGTCAGGTAAAGTCCCTGGTGACTCGAAAAAGGGGGACATCATTCCCATTTTCAAGAAAGGGAGAAAGGAAGACCTGGAGAACTAGAGGCTGGTGAGCCTCACCTCTGTGCCTGAGAAGATCATGGAGCAGATCTTCCTGGAAACTATGGCAAGGCATATGTGAGACAAGGAGGTGATCCAAGATAGTCAGCACAGCTTCACCAGGGGCAGGTCGTGCCTGATCAATCTGGTGGCCTTCTATGATGGAGTGATGGCATCGGTGTATAAATGAAGGGCAACTGATGTCATGACCTGGACTTGTGCAAGGCCTTTGACATGGTCCCACACCACATCCTTATCTCTAAGTTGGAGAGATATGGATTTGAAGTCTGGACTATTTGATGGATAAAGAATTTGTTGGATGGTCACAGTCAGAGGGTTGTGGTGAATGACTCTATATCCAGGTGGAGGCTGGTGATGAGTGGTGTCCCCCAGGGGTCAGTCTTGGGACCGGTGCTCTTCAATGTCTTTATTAATAACCTGGATAGTGGGATTGAGTGCATCCTCAGCAAGTTTGTTGATGACGCCAGTGGGATTGACTGCATCCTCAGCAAGTTTGTTGATGACGCCAAGCTGAGTGATGCAGTTGATATAAAATAGATGGAAGGAATGCCATCCAGAGGGACCTGGACAGGCTTGAAAAGTGGGCCCATGAGAACCTAATGAGGTTCAACAAGGCCAACTGCAAGGTTGTGCACTTGGGTCAGAGTAATCCCAGGTATGCGTACAGACTGGAACAAGAACTGAGGCTCTGCTGAAAAGGACTTGGGAGTGCTGTTGGACAAGAAGCTTGACATAAGCCAGCAGCATGCAATTGCAGCCCAGAAGGCCACATATACTCTGGGCTGCATCAAAAGAGGAGTGTCCAGCAGAGTGAGGGAGGTGATTGTCCCCCTCTACTCTGCCCTTGTGAGGCCCCATCTGGAGTATTGCATCCAGGCCTGGAACCCCCAACACAAGAAAGATGTAGAGCTATTGGGCAGGTCCAGATGAGAGCCCTGAAGATGCTCAGAGGGCTGGAGCACCTCTCTTGTGAAGAAAGGTTGAGGGAGCTGGGTTTGTTTAGCTTGGACATGAGAAGGCTTAAGGGAATGGATCATCTCCCTTATGAGGAAAGGCTGAGGGAGCTGTGTCTCTTTAGCTTGGAGAAAAAGAGACTGAGGGGTGACCTTATTAATGTTTATAAATATGTTAAGGGCGAATGTCTGGAGGATGGAGCCAGGCTCTTCTCAGCGATGTCCAATTGTAGGACAAGGGGCAGTGGGTGTAAGCTGGAACACAGTAGGTTCTGCTTAAATTTCAGAAGAAACTTCTTTACAGTGAGGGTGACAGAGCACTGGAACAGGCTGCCCAGAGATGTTGTGGAGTCTCCTTCTCTGGAGACATTCAAAACTCGCCTGGACGCCTTCCTGTGTGATCTCATTTAGGTTCCTGCTCCGGCAGGGGGATTGGATCTTTCGAGGTCCCTTCCAATCCCTAACATTCTGTGATTCTGTGAAGGCTCTGGGGAGACCTCATTGTGGCCTCCAGTACTTGAATGGAGCTTATAAACAGGAGGGAGAGTGACTTTTTACATGGGCTTACAGTGACAGGACAAGGGGAAATGTTTTTAAACTAAGAGAGGGGAGATTTTGCTTAGCTATTAGGAGGAAATTTTTCACCCAGAGGGTGGTGAGGCACTGGAACAAGTTGCCCAGAGAAGTTGTGGATGCCCCATCCCTGGAGGCATTCAAAGCCAGGTTGGACGGGGCCCTGGGCAGCGTGATCTAGAAGTTGGCAACCCTACCCAAAGCCGGGTATTTGGAACTAGATGATCTTTAATGTCCCTTCCAACCCAAGCCATTCTATGACTCTATGACAAGGTTTTTCACCATTTATAGAAACTTAGTTGACACAGGATGAGAAGAAAGTTTTCTTTATAAAAGTTAGTTAGAGGATATCAAATAAAGGTCAGGCCTTACTAGCCCCTTTTCAGAATAGAGATAAATTCATACTGAGATACTACATGGATAATTGTTTGGACTGGTTTTATTGAACACCTTCATCAATGACCCAGAGAAAGGACTAGATCACGCAATCTCTAAGTTTGTAGCTGATACATTACACCAATGACAAGGAACTCCAGAATTACCTAAAAAATCTGAGTCAGTGAGCAAAAGAACGGCAAATGAAATTCAGTGGAGATAAATGTAAATCATCTAGGGAAAAAAAAATCTAAACCATGTCTTTGTGATGCCAAACACAGACCTGGAAATCATAGAATCATAGAATCATAGAATGATTTGGGTTGGAAGGGACCTTAAAGATCATCTAGTTCCAAACCCCCTGCCATCAGCAGGGACACCTTCCACTAGACCAGGTTGCTCAAAGCCTCATCCAGCCTGGCCTTGAACACTTCCAGGGAGGGGGCATCCACAGCTTCCTTAGGCAACCTGTTCCAGTGTCTGACCACCCTCACAGTGAAGAACTTCTTCCTGATATCTAATCTAAACTTACCCTCTTTCAGCTTAAAGCCACTACCCCTTGTTTTGTCACTACCTGCCCTTATGAAAAGTCCCTCCCCAGCTTTCTTGTAGCCCCTTCAGGTACTGGGAGGCAGCTATAAGATCTCCCCAGAGCCTTCTCTTCTCCAGGCTGAACAGCCCCAACTCTCTCAGCCTGTCCTCACAGGAGAGGTGCTCCAGCCCTCGGATCATCCTGGTGGCCCTCCTCTGAACTTGTTCTAACTGGGCCGTGTCTCTCTTGTGTTGGGGGCTCCAGAACTGGACGCAGTACTCCAGGTGGGGCCTTCTGAGAGGGGAGTAGAGGGGCAGAATCACCTCCCTCGACCTGCTGGCCACGCTTCTCTTGATGCAGCTATGGGAAAGGTTGAGAGTCATTGAAATCATCAGCTTGGTGGGCAGAGGAGCTCCAAAAGAAGCCTTCAAAATGTTAGTCATCTCAAAGAAAGGAAGGAAGGGCAAAAGAGAAGCTCTCATTTTCCTACTGTGTAAGAGTGTTGACTCAACATCTTGAGTATTGTGGGTAGTTCTGGCCCTATCGTAGAAGGACATAACAGATTTTAGGGGTATATAGAGAATTAGGAGACATAGTAGCTGATTTATGAGGAGAGACTTGAAAGGTTCATTTTCTTCAGTTTATAGAGGAGAAGATTGAAGATGATACAGCTGAGATTCACAAAATCATGAAGGTGGATAAAGTGCAAGTTGATTAGTTAAGTTTATAAATAGTTGAACTTTGACCATTCAGATAGTCTCATAATTGGAACATATCACAAGTATTATAAGACAGCATTTCAAAGTGTCTTTTCAGACTTTGCAGATCCCTTAAAAGAGAATGACAGCTTAAAATCCAGGCTTGAGGAGGTTCCCATTATTATTATTGTTATTATTATAGTCATTTAACAGCACTTTTCTTATTTTTCAAATTTATTCTTCTTTCTCATTTGCAAAATTCTCACTTGATGTCCTCTAGGTAGAGTTTTGGTTCTTCATGTAAGTGCTGACTGAGTAGTCAGTGTTAAAACATGGAAATCAATACAGTCGTCTATGGTCCAAAGTATCAGAATCTGAACTAAACTAGGTAATGCTATAGTTGACACTAGAAAAGGCTCAAGCACAATTCTCAGAAATGTATTGGACAGCTATTTAGAAGTCAGAGCCAAGTAGAAACTCCAGATACAGTCTGATATCTTGTATCTATTATATTAATACCACCATAGGTTTTTGTGATATTCCTATACTTGCTACTTTTACTTTTCTGTTTTTAAACATCTTTATAGGCATGAATCCACTTCCTCTTATTTTAAGGGTTCCCTGGCTATACTTCACTCACTTCTCTTAATGCAGCTCTTCCTGTAGTTTCTATACACAGTACAAGAAAGGATATATCTACTTTCCCTGGCAAAATATCCTTAGCAGACTTTATTAGTGTAAAAGAGGAGAAAAATTGAAACCAATTATGTTCAAGTCTCTTTGAAGTAAAATGCAATAAAACTATGAAAATGGTCTCACTCCTGTATTAACCTAGTGTCTCATTCAAGTTCTCATTTCAAAGTGGTTTTTTTTCCTCTTTGGTGCCCTGATACAGACATTTGAGCTACACAGAACAGCAATATGAACTTTATGAAATGTCAGTAATTGCTGTGCATGCATGTAAACTTGTTATTTTAAACAAAAAAGCAGCCTTAGATTTCCTGCCCCTGACACATACAAAATAGGTAAAGAGATTAGCTCACATTAAGGTCCAGTGGCTTGCAAAATTAAAACCGTTAGAGCAGAAAAAATCCCTGATCAGATATTTTAAAATCTGAATGATAAAATCAACAATGGACTACCAACAAATTTCAGAGGTTTGGAATAAATCATGTTGTATCTCAGATTTCTTAATGTTAAAGTTCTTAATGCCAAAGTGTATTTCAGAACTCAGTGTCAAAGTAAATAACTATCAACAGTATAGGAAACAATTTATTTAACTACATTGTTGTGTTCATTAGGTTAAGGCTCCTTGAGATTTTAATAAAAACTGGACTATCTCCAAAATTTTTCTGGTCTTACCATTGTTTCAATATAATATGCTAAATGCATGCACATGTACATGCGTACCAACATTTACACTATAATGTCTAAATTTCTACTTTTCATTAGTAACATGGCAAGTGCAGAGAAAGAAGAGAGCAAAAGTGCATGCACTGAAAATATTGTGGAAAGCATATGCCTGTGAATGGAAAAATATGAGGGTTTTATGTACAAGAACTTAATTTGCAACCTCAGAACTAATAAAGTTTCTGTTTCTTTTGCAGTTCACTTGTTCTTATAAATAAGACCTCCAATTATCTTACTTTATCCAAATACCTCCCTGGATTACTAGGCTGATGGTGATATCCTTTAGCAGAATCCTGCTTTTCATTGTCATTTTCATTCAAGCTTTCTTGTGATATTAGTCATGCCATTTTCAAAGAAATTTATGCTTGTTACTGGTTTTCATATGGTTAGTTACTACTAAACCATAAAATTAATGTCATATAAGAAGAGGTAGCACTGTAGGTACAGTGACTGGTGCTGTTATGTATAGAAGAGAAAAATCCTGAAGAAATGTGAGTGACCAAAGAGACAGAAATTCTTCCCATGGGAAAGTTTTCTTTGTTTTTATGATATAGATTATTATTACACATCAATTAAATGTAAATTAAAAAAAAAATCAGATCATGCCAAGTACATTATGATCTCAAATAAAACATACTAACCTGATGTTGGCGATGACAGAGATGACACAGAGATAGTTCCAGATAACTAAGTTGCAAAACATTACAGTGTTTTAAAAAATCAGCAGCATACAACTTAAATTTTAAGCAGAAGAATTACTTGTTATTACAACGAATGACTGAATAAAAATTTAGCAAAATACAAGATTATCTAGTCATATTCTGGGTAAGATGCCAAAACCAAATTTACCGTGTCTATTATTTTGTCTTTGGCTGCTTGAAAATGCAGTTGGGAAAACAAAGCTGTCTGAAATCAAAGAGTACACAGACTTTCAAGTATTCAAATGCTATTCATCCTCCAGCTCCTCTGTGACAAACCTTGGATTTGTATGAGTAAGAAGGAATAGCTTGTTGGGTGTTTTTGTTCTCAGGTTTGCTTGGGTACTTTTTTTTTTTTTCAATTCACAGCCACAAAATTATATTTTCACATTTAGAAAGTAAAGTTTTTCAACTTTTTAGCTTTGATCTTGCCCTTAAAATAAAGACTATACATGACTGATCTATACTTTGTAAGAGAAATAAGCTTCAGATAGATTCTAGTCAACATTAAAAAAAAAGTTGATTTATGAGGTGGATAATTCAAATTGCCTTTAAAGTGTCTGTTTTACATGAAATATTCTGAAACATACATTAGCCTTTGAGATGTTTTTGATTACTGGTCAGAATCACAAGTCACCTTTGACAATTCTGGTAGGTCTTTTTTCTGAACACCGTTACCTTCTTACAGCCCAAACACTACAACAATACTTTTTTTCTGAATGGTGTCATGTTATCTGCTTTGAAGCTTTATTTGGTATCTGTTTAGATATCTAATCTCTGTTTTGGATGAACTGTGTGCTCTATATGAGCTGGAACAAAGCTGCTCAGGAAACCAACAAAAAGCTGTCATGCTAACCTGTCTGTTAGGTAACCTTTTCTGAGGAATGGCTCAAAGTATTATTTGTTTGTATGGGTTGCACTGCTTGTATGGTCCAGGTGCCTTGGGTAATCTGAATGACCTGAGGAAGTCCTTGCGATAACGTAACTATAACTGGTGCTGCTGCTACCCTGTAGTTCCCGTTTTCCAAAGGATAGGCTATCCCTTGTTTGCTAACTATGTAAAATTAATTTGACAAGACATCAGAATAAGAGGAAACAAGTTTTCATTGAGTTGTGGAAGTTTTCGTTGTCACCTGTGGATATGAATCTTACATCTTCTTAATGCACAAAATAATTCCATTTCCTCCTGCACCACCTTCAATTCTATTTCATGCCTCCTCTAAGTTCCTCTGCTTTTGCTATAGTGCCCACAGTCAACTCCCATGCACTTGAACTTCTGTCTGAGCAAGTGGCCACAGAGGGCTCACTGACTCCAGGCTGGATGCACCAGTTAGGTCAACAGTGTTATAACTACCTATGGAGACCACTTTTAGCCCACACACTAATTCTTGAAAGACTTGTTCCAATTAATTATCTTTGGCTCTCTATTACTCTGTCACGCTTGGCTAAAATTGACAGAGTTTTGTCAATGGCCAAGAGCTGACCAGGGCTGGTGGATGAGCAGAAAAAAAAAAACCCAACAAACAAAACCCCAAAATTTAAACCCCCATTTTTTCATTAGGAAACCAGCACAAGCATCTGGGAATTGCAGAGTGCATCAGGCAGAGGTGCATGTTGGGGTACCTTTGCCAGCTCTCATAGATTACTTTGTCCCACCTGGCAGACCAGATTTTTTCCTCTTTAAAAAGTTTTTTGTTCTGTCTTGTGCTATGATAAAAGCATCCTTTAGAGATTCCAAAGCCCCTTTATGGTTTTACTGCACCCACTTTAAGGAAAAATCACAGGCCAATTCATTTGAACGCTCTAGGCTGGGTTGATACAGCATGTTAAAATGATATGTTGTTATGAAGTTTTGAGATCATAGCAAGAGCAAATTAAAATGTTCCACCTAATTTAAACAAAAGACAGCCTTTGAGGAAACTGTTAACCTAACTTTCTATTTTTATTTTGATTACAAGGGAAAAAAAAATCTGCATTTATACTATCTTCATCTAGTTCTATGAACTATTTCCCTTAACCCCACCACTCTTACCATTTAGTTAGTTTTGACCAAATTTCACAGCAGAGTATAGGTTTCATGGATCACAAATCTGAGAAAATGTGCAATGTGGATTGCACAGTTGAAGACAGAGACCCTGTTAGTGACCCACTTGAAGAAAGGATTGCAACCACTTCTCAGCCGTCATTAGACATCAGAGAATCCACACAAAACAGGTGTGCTTTCTGTGAGCAGGAAAGGTTTGCTGGAAACATAGCATCTGTAACAGGAGAGGGTGTCAGATGTAACACACAAATCCGTAGGAAACTGGTCTTGTTTAGCTCTGGTACTCACAAACCTGTATATGAAATTATTATTGAATTTGTTATATGTATACACATGTGTGTATGTTCTTTCAGCTAGATGGAAGCAAGTCTTGTTATTACCTAAACATATAGTAGCAAAAACGCATTTGGCACTGCATATATGGCTAAAGACAAGTTCTGCTTTGCCGCGCTAGCAGTCCTGTGGCTACAACTCTCTTATAAGTAAATGTAGATTCAACTGTAAATTAAAAAAAAAAAAAATCAATTTTTTTGTTAGAGATTTTATATTGCATTTCCTCTACTATTCTTTCCATCTCCACAGCAACTCCAGAACTTTATATAGCAAGATTTAATGTATCTCAAGTCAGATTAACGAATGTTCCTGGGTCCATAAAATATTGTGCCTACAACTGCAAAAGATAAAAGGCTGAGAGGAGTTTCTATCTCTGTTATATTCCTCTGCATGTTAAAATGCACAGGTAAGTAGTATTATAAAATTCTTAGCTGTTGATGCTGTTTAACAGAAAGTTTCTACATTTTATGTCTGGCAATGGGCATCTGAGTTGGGTAGTCATGGAGAAAAGTGGTTGCACCATTCTAGGATGTTTTGTAACGTAACATTTCTTGCTGACTTTGTTAGGGTCATTGTGTTACTTTGCTTATTTGCCATTTATATGTATTTGATTTACTGCCTGGTGACTTTTGCTTTCATTTTTCCTTTGAAGAAAAAAAAAAACCCTCTCTCATCCTATTAATCTCTTTTTATACCCTTGACATCTGTGTAGTTCTTAGAGAGTCTGAGTTGCCATGTGCTGGTGAACTAACAAATAAATTAATTTAGGGATTTTTAGTATATCCCCATTTTTTAATACCACCACAAAAATAATGTAGTACTTCAATAACTTAATTAACTAAATCTCAAACTCCTCAAATGCATATCATCTGGACCAGAATAACTGAAAAATCATCAATCTTTTCAAGAACTGTACTTCCTTCCCATTAAGGTTCTTTCGTTTTAAGACTCTGGCCCAACCATATTAGTTAATACTACTTTTGTTTGATGAAAATCAACTTCAGAAGCAAACTTTGTAGAAAAAAATGTCAAAACCTACTAGTTTGCAAATGAAAAACTTTCTATATAAGCTCCTAGTTATTTTTACAATACATTAGTTCCATTGTGCCCATTACACTTTCTACTGTGTAAAACTGCACAAAGTAGGGGATCTGTATTTGGATTGGTAACATATATCTATTCAGTTCCTTCAGTGTATTTTGGAGAAGCAAAGTATAACCATTCAAGAGGGAAAGCCTTCAGTTTGAGAAACAGAGTTTATAATGGAAACAGCAATAAGGTGACCAAATGCTATTCAGCTGGACAGTAATGAATGTTCCCTTCTGCGCTGGTGAATCCTCTCAGACAGCAGAGAAGGGTCTGGGAGCCCTTTGAAAGACCACTTCTCTGAGTGCTTACCCAGATCAGTAATATCGCAATCTATTTCAGTATACTCTAATAACCATATCTGAGCCCTCTAGAGGTTTGTGTTTAAGAAAAGATTTCTACAAAAATACCAAACCAAAAGTACATTTTTTTCAGTGGTGTGAGGACTTTAAAAAATTATTTTCATAATGAGCTAGCATTTTCTTTCCCCATGTGAAACACTGGTGGAATCACGGTAAATAAATATAATGTCAGGTTAGAAAAAATATTGTAGTTTCATGTTGTTGGTTTGCAAATTGAATTTTTACATAAAATTTACACTAAATGGAACCTCATTATACAGTGATGAGGTCCAGTATGATCCAAATCATTAAAATCACTGTACTGCTTAATGATTCACTAAGTGGTACTGCAGCACCATAAATTTAGCACTAGTTTCATGATTCAAAACACCAGACTGAGACACCAGCAAATCGTATGTGGATCATTAAATTTACAATGAATGTCAGAGATGAAATAAGGGGGAAAAAACACTTTGAGAGATAGGGATAATATGTGCTCTAAGGTGACATCCATCAAGATAAATGATCTTATACCACTTGTGCTTGGATAATAATGGGGGGTTGTTTTTTTGTTATTCTTCATTTCATAATTTCTAAAGGGGTTGGAAGTCTAAGCCCTTTAAGAATTAAAGTAGCTGTCATTTTCTGAGTACCTTGTGATCTATTTTATTTGTATTTATACAATATACATATGCTGCTACATTCTTCTCTGACCCAATTGGGCCACATTCTCCCCTTAGCAGGATCAGAGTATGTCAGCTCTGTCAATTTTGCAATTGTGGATTACAATAGTTTAAATAGTACGCTATTTGTATTATTAGTATTATCCGAACCCAAGAAATTCAATATTTTGTTGTTGTTGTTACCAGAAGTTTAAATTATAATAAAAGGTAGATAAAGAAGTTTCTATGTAATAATAATAATAGTTACTCTCGTACACACATTATAACCTACATATGCAAATATAAAAAATGTTATCCAAAGGAGCAATATAGTCTTATTCAAGGTACAAGCAGGGAATACTCTGGTCTTTAGTTCTTAGGAGACTGAATACTCAATTTTTGCTTTGCTTT
>NW_010315796.1:0-8636 GCF_000700745.2 Antrostomus carolinensis
CCAAACCATTCTATGATTCTATGAAATAACAACTCTTTATTAATCAAAACCAATACCTTAAACAGTGAGAGCAATTTATCTTCACATTCCAAGTATTCAGGGATCTTATCAGCAGAATATTTCGTTCTTCATGCTGTGCTTCCATAGTCATAGCAAAAGAGGGCTTTCAAGTAGTTTTAAAGATACAGGAGAGGCTCCCAGTTCTAGAATGAATTTATCTCCCAGTGTGAAACAGTACTGATATGTGAGCCACAAGGGGACATTATAATGTATGTCAACCTGTTCAAACTATTGCAGTGACTGAGTTTTTAGGTAACTGTCTTTGAATGTAGGTAAAAGATTTCATGTTTGGAAATTAGCTTGATATTTTGATTGCTGGGCTGCTGAACTGTTTAATTATCTTCCCTCCTTCCTTCTGACTTTCCTTCCTTCCATCTTTACCTCCCTCCTCTCTTGTACACTCTTCCATTCATTCTTTGTCTTCCTTCTTTCTTCCTTCTTTCTTCCTTCTTTCTTCCTTCTTTCTTCCTTCTTTCTTCCTTCTTTCTTCCTTCTTTCTTCCTTCTTTCTTCCTTCTTTCTTCCTTCTTTCTTCCTTCTTTCTTCCCCCAGCTCTTCAAAGAACTCTGCATACACAAAAATATATAATGTCCTTCATGTTTTGTGTTCTTAACAGCTTTAAAATCTATTAGAAAAACCCTAAAAGCAAAGCTGTATTGAACTAAACAAGCTGTGGAAAACAAATGAACATTTACAGTGTGGTTCAGTCATATATAACCCAGTATGATAACATTTAATAAAGTGGAGATTATGAAACAAAAGGGCAACACTGGGCAGTCAGCAGATGGAGAGAGCAGCAGGAGAGGCAACATTAGCATTCTGCAAGTCAACTTGGCAACAGTAAGTTAATACCAGTAAGTCAACGGATCAACAGGCAACAGAAGGGCATTCAGCCTTTCAACAATACCTGACTGTACATTCAATTATTGCAATTTAGAACTTTCTTTCCCCCTTTCATATTTGTGTTAGTAATTAGCATTTTAAAATTTAAAATAATAATGATTCCCTCAGGTTAGCAGTCTGTGCAGAAATGTTTCATCAGCTTCCACAGATAACGTAGTCAGTACTTCCCAGTTATAATTCACAATGCATATATGTTTCTTGTATATAAAACTCTGACAGCCAAGTCACTTGTAGAAGCACAGAGGGTGTTGAGGATTTTTTATGTGGTAGTCGTACAGCAACGTATCCCAGACAGGCCTAAAAAAAGGCCTGCACTTATAAGGAGTCCTGTTCCATTTCTGTTTTAAATAAGCTGATGTGCCTGTTTGAATATAATAGCCAGGGTAACAGGGAAATTCAGAATTCTTACTACCTGTGCAGGTGAAGAAAATAGTCAGATGAAGAAAAAAGTGCTGAAATGAAAATGAGTGGTGGACACCTTTCCACCTTCCTCTCAACACATAGTCACAGCTGCATGTGAATGACAATGAATACCTCACTAAAAGTACAAAAGCTAGGGAACACAACTTCCCTTTTTACTTGCTGAATAGCAGTGGTATTTAGAGTGAGGGCCACAAGGGCAGAGACCACTCCAATAAATCTGAAGCTGCTAAGGAAGGGTCAGTTCTTTTTTTAGTGTACAGACTTCTGATCCCAAGTGTTTATATCCTCTTCCAGGGACAATGGGCAGCAGCCTGATGGGAAGGAGAGGAGCATGAACAAAGCTAAACATATCAATGTCATAAAAAATGTCATCTGAGGTCATAGAATCATAGAATCGTAGAATGGCATGGTTCAGAAGGGACCTTAAAGACCATCTAGTTCCAAGCCCCCCCAACCCCCCCACCCATGAACAGGGACACCTTCTACTAGATCAGGTTGCTCAAAGCCTCATCCAATCTGGCATTAAACACTTCCAGAGAGGACGCATCCACAACTTCCTTGGACAACCTGTTCCAGTGTCTGAATACCCTCACAATCAAGAATTTCTTCCTAAAATCTCATCTAAACCTACCCTTTTCCAGTTTAAAGCCATTACCCCTTGTTCTATCACTACCTGTCCTTGTAAAAAGTCCCTCCCCAGCTTTCTTGTAGGCCCCCTTCAGGTATTAAAAGGTCGCTATAAGATCTCCCCTAAGACTTCTCTTTTTCAGGCTGAACAGCCCCAACTCTTTCAGCCTGTCCTCATAGGAGAGGTGCTCCAGCCCTTGGATCATCCTCGTGGCTTGCTCTGGACTTGTTCTAGCTGGTCCATGTCCCTCTTGTGATGGGGGCTCCAGAACTGGACACAGCACTCTGGGTAGGGCCTTATGAGAGTGGAGTAGAGGGGCAGAATCACCTCCCTAGATCTGCTGGCCACGCTTCTCTTGATGCAGCCCAGGATATGGTTATTGGACTTCTGGGCTGCCAGCGCACATTGCTGCCTCATGTTGAACTTCTCGTCCACCACCACTCCCAAGTCCTTCTCTTCAGAGCTGGTCCCAAGCCACTCATCTCCCAGCCTGTATTTATGTTTGGGATTGCATGCAGCTGTGACCAAACCCAGGGAAGCTTTCTGAATTACCTAGAAATTGTACCTAGATATGTACCAATGACGTGACACAAATGTGAGTTTTTTCCTTTAGATGTTCTGTACCTCACTTTTTAAACTGAAAATATATCTTTTAATTCAAATTTCATTGGCAGTTAAATCACACTGTGCTGACTGCATCTACCTAGTAGCGAGGAAGACACATGTCCACACACTCACACTCATATTCCAAAAATGAATAATTATATTGTGAAACTGATAATGTAAACCAGGAAAGGCATATCTTCCCTAGTATCTGAATTTTGCAATGTTGGTTAGCATCTATTTGAAGAGCATTCACTTTATTTATTATCTGGAAGATAAATTGTACCTCCTAAGAATACCCTACATTCACCTTCTAGAGCCTATCAACGTCTTGTTCACCTTTTCTTGTATGACACAGAGAAAAAGCAGAGCTAGGGAAAAAAATGTTTTGAGAATTTCTAAATCAATTGGGAATTTATATTTAGGCTTTCTGAGTGCAGTGTACTGATTTATTTCACCACAAATAGAAACTACTAATTGATCTGCTGATCAGTCTATCAATAGAGATATTCCATATGTATGGATACTTAGATACTTCTTTTTCAGTAGTCAGAATTGTGCTGCGTTTTTCTTTCAGACTGGGACCTGTTATGAGAGAGACACTGATAACACACCAGTGTTTGCATTTGTGTCGCTGGAAGTGAAGGACTTTTTGTTCTGTTAGTCTACAAGTGCAAGATCTAAGGGGGTGAGGAATATTTAAATTAATAAGCTAAATTGGCATTCAGATATGCCAATCGGATATTCCATATCATATCATGTCATGTCTAGTATATCAGTGAGGGTCTCTTCCTCTTTTAGCTCTCTCTGGCTTTTGCTCAGGCCCTCGCTCTGCCAGGGCTGCAGTTTCAGTTCAGGATTGTCACTGCTCCAGGATCGTTATCTGGGAACGGGCCGGGCTTGGTCAGTGGGTAGTGAGCAATTGCACCGGGTATCACTCATTTGCATATTTTGTTATTATTATCATCACTACTATTTTAATATTAGTATTATTTTAAGTTTTCTTTTATTTCTATTATTAAACTGTTCTAATCTCCACCTACAAGCCTCCTTATCCTTGCCCCACAATCCTCTCCCCTATCCCCTGGGGGTGGGGGAGAAGGGGGTGAATGGTTGGCTGCTAGCCAAGGGCTAGCCCAGCAAAACTATCACAGCATGTTACATAGTGTTTCTTACTAACTAGCTCCAAATATCACACCAAAATTCTGTGATACTTTCTGAAAACTTTCCCAAAGTTGTCCTAGTGAACAGTGTCATAGTAAGCAAGGTGAGCTGCATGTGAAGGAAACATAATGTGTAAGGGTCAGTCACTTATTTAAATAGAACATAGGATGGTGCTAGGATGGAGAGTCACAGTCATTGCATTGGTAGTAGGAAAACAGGTAGGAATCTATGCCATGAAGGGTTAGGAAGGAGGATACTGATATCATGTAGTACAGGTTTTCATGTCCTTCCAGCCTTCTTTAATCTCGAAGCTGATCTTTCAACCTATATATTCCCTTTTTCCAGTTTCTATTACAGCTGATTCAATGCACTGTTGTCTCATTATTACAAACTACAATAACATTTGAAGTTAAACAGGCAGTGTCTGGAATAACAGAAAAATCTTTTAAAAAAATTACTGTATGACACACTTTCAGCAAGATGAAAACCAAACAGCTATGGCAAACACATTCTGTAAGTGTGGAAATATAATTTAATCTCTTTACAGCATATGGTAACTACATATGTGCATGGTAAGTACTGTATGCAGTAAAATGTAGCACAGTACTTCGGTCTACAGGGAATTAAAATTTACAGACATCTGCATTTCTACATAATGATTTGTAAAGCTTTCACAATTGCCTAGGTCCAAATCATATGTACCACACTTACTAGCATTTGATTATTACTTTATCAGTAGAAAAATACATGTTATTACGTTGAATCTCAAAAGCTGAAGACACTTGGATATCTCAACTTGAGACACTTTTTAACTAATAGTTAGGAAAGTCAGTTAACCAAAACAAGATTAAGCTGTCTTTCAGGAGGAAAAGTAAAGTTATTGTGATTGATCTAAAACTTGTTCTTATAGGATATTGGGATAACCAGAGAAATGAAACTGTGGGGGTTTATAATTTTGCACGCAAGTGATACAATATCAAACAAAGTGCATGTGTTTGCAAGGGAAGTAAATGTATCTTAATTTACTGAGTAAAGAAGATATTTTATTTTCTTGAGACTCAAAGTAGGCATTTTCTACTGCTGAATAAATGTAACAGAGGAATGTAAATGACAGTCAAAATTATGAAAAATCGAGACTGAGTAATTTTAGGAAAGGATGTTGTTTACAGAAGCCATCAGGGTTCATAGAATCAGAGAATTTTGTGAATTGGAAAGGACCCACAAGGATCAGGGATCAAGGTTTTCATTATCTATTACCAGAAAGATATCATGAAAGATTTTCAATGTAAAATAGTCTCAAGTTCTGACACTGTTTCAGCTACATGGATTTCAAATACAGGCCCTTTTCATCATTTATGTAGTGGACATAGTTCTGTTGTTATCTTTATCTCATGTATACACTAAGACATAATAACACATCTTCGCTTGCTTGGGACTCTCCAGATTCCAGTTCTGCACAGCTGCAGGTAAGCAAGCCTTCTCACACAGTTTGAAATTATTGTCGATTATTTAAAAAAAAAAACAACAAACAAACCCCTGCTACATTCTTAAATAACTGGTTTCCCTATAAAACTTACAGCAGATAAACCAGAAAGTATCAGAGAGGGGAAGAATGATTTGGATGCTGAGAGACTTGCCATGAAGTTACATAATGCATTTGTTTTGCCAGCAAAGCTGGCCATAAAAATTCCTTTCATTTCTTTTTTACCACAGATGAAAGTTGTTAGTCTATCAGTCATACCAATGCATTTGCTAATTAGTCTATGATATTAACCAGAACAACAAAATGGTCCTATTTAACAATAACCTCCCTTTTGGCAGGTATATATGAGCCAGTTTTCCTGCCAAATCTGATGTGTCATATAACTACACATATAAAAGAACAAACCAGACGTAACACTATGGGAGATTTTTCCATTTTGTGAACAGCAATTAAGCATCCAATTACCACACAGAAATTCTGAAAACTGTTCCCTGATTACCATTTTCCCTGTTTATAAATTGAAAAATATTATAATAAATTTTTTTCACCCATTTTTTTTACATGATATATTTGGACCTTCTGGCCATTAGATTGGGCCAGATGTGTTTTAATCCTTTTTCAAGATTCTTGAATTTTCTGTGTCTGTGTTCTGGACACTTAATAAGGACTAGACTACGCTGCAATCTGGTTGTGATATTGGCACTTTTCATATGATGACCATGTTCTTTCGTATTCAACTTTTAGCACCAATTATTTTTCTCTTTTACTGTTTCTTTGAGGTTTTTGTTTTGCTTTGTTTTGTTTTGTTTTGTTTTGTTTGCCACATCATCCATGACATGCAGACAGTGATGAGGAGAAAAAAAGGAAGGAGTTTGTAAAATGAAAGTCTTTATAAATCCAGGTGTGTTGTCAGTTACTGTTCAGCTCCATTCACTGCTGTTTTTGTTTTTCATTGGTCTGTTAACAAGAACATGTAGTTGAAAAATACACAAAACAAAAATTAATAACTAGTCAGGAAAGGAAAGAGCAGAAAGAAAGTTTTATTTTATGAGGGCTTTGGAGCTGGCAGCTTAAAACACCAGCTGCCAATTTGTTTTATTATTATTTGGCTTAAATTTATACATGGATGGGTGGGAGTAAAGGCAACTTACAATATTTGTTCCTGTTATGCTCATTATTTTATAACCTTGAGCTTGGTCCAAGCACAGTTGCTACTGGAAAGAAAAGAATCATTGTTCCCCACATCATAAGAAGGAGGAGACTGCTCTGTGTCTATTTCTATTCCCTCTATGGTAGCTATAAAGTATTTCCTTCAGTGACGAGGTCAGTCTCTCACAAAAAGATCTTTATTTCTCTTACTGCTTAGCCATGTTTTGTGATAAACTTAACAATGAAGTAAGACACCCAGATTGCAATGTTTGCTCCCAAAGCACTGCCAAATACTCATATTTTTAATATCATTTTCCTAGTCAATATTCCCCAGGCAACACCTTTTGGTTTGAAGGTGCTGCTGTTATGCTTATTTATTTTTGAGTACAGGGCCAGAATCAGTCCAAAACCAGCCCAATGCTTTTTAGAAACAGGAATCCAGGAAAACTGGAGTAGCATGTAAGACAAACCCATACTCTTCATACAACAATTGCAAGTGGGAGTATGATTGTTTCCAGATTTTCTTTTCAGATTTTCTTTACACTGTTCTCCTCGTCTCCAACCCCATTTTCTACTCTCAGACTACTTATATATTTATCTTTTTGTCCTGAGACTCAAAAAACTTGGAATTCTGACTAACATGATTCGTCTTTGCTCAGGCTGTCTGCAAATACTTTCGTACATACATACCTTCAAATACAATTCATTGATTCTAAATCAATGTAATTTCTCGTTTAATTCCACTACATCCCATTACGTATTTTGTGAACTTGGTGAACTACAGTCAACTGACTATTCAGTGTGTTTAATACTAGGTGTGTTCAGCAGTGCCTCTTTTGTAGCAGCAGATGTTCTCCACAGGTTTTGAGCCAAATCTTTCAACTTTTTTTTTTTTTTCAATTTTTAGGTGTGTTTGTATACTACATTCAGGTGGTGGCAACATAAAGCCTTTGTCACTTTGGTTTACATAGTAAAAAATTGAAAAAAAAAAAAAAAGAAAAGTGGTTACTAGTAAATATTTGAACCTCCTGAGTAAATGTACATGCTGTAACTGAATCCTTTTCATAGAGCTGTCTACGAAAAAATATTTCCATCAATGTAGGAGCTATTGAGAAATACAGGAAAAGGAATAGAATGTACCTTTAGAGTGTTAGAAATAAATTATTTAGAAAAACACTTCCAGCTTCCTAGCAGTGAGGGGAAGTAAAACAGCTAACAGTGGAGGTGATAAATGCATGCTCTTGTGGATTCTACTTTGGCTATCTTTCTGGTAGATAAACCTTTGGGAAAAATCTAACACTACAGGGGATTAGATGAGACTGTCACTGTGTCCTTTCTGCCCTTTAAGTCTCTGAGAAAAGCTTTAGCAGCTAGAAAAGGCTCTGTGAATGCAAATGAGAATAACAGATTTGGCTAATAGTTCCACAGCTGACTAAACTCTTGTTCTCCTGGAGCAGGCTGAATGCTTCCATTGCATAACCACACAAATGAAAGGCTCAGAAATTCCCTGCAGGTTCTGAACTCCTGAGAACACAACACATTTAGCATTTTGTGCTGTGGCCCCACCTCCATTTTATCTATAAAATGTCATACAGAATGCAGAGTCCGAATATGTGTCTGACAGAACTGCCAATAGAACCTATGGTACAAACTCAGATACAATATTTGGCATTTACATATATCAGTTCAGGTTATGAGATTAACATGTGTGTCTTTGCGTGAATTTGAGCTTGGTCACTGAATAAAAGAAAGAAAAAAAAACCAACCTTTTTCTCATATTCCTATGAATTCCAGACATTCCTTAATTACATTTTTAAAAGGAGAGAAGCACAAAGTAAAACCAGAGCTGTCTGACTCAAATAGCTGTTTTAAATAGTATAGCTAGGTATCTTTTTCACACACCTTTACAAAATGATGTATTACATTCTTCAGAACCAGCTGGGAAATGAAGATTAAGCCTGAAACATTTCAGGATTAGCAAATACCTTACTGGAACTGGTAATTCTGCCCTTTAAAAGCAGAACAACCTAATGGTCCTCTCCAATGGAAGGGAAATTACTTCAAAATGTCTCACTATATTCTGCATTTGGCTGCTTTTTGAAACAAATTCAGCTGAGGGAATGATTCCTTGGGTTTGTGACAGGTCATTTAAATCAGTGTTGTATGCTGTTGCACATATAAAATTATTTATGCTAATTTTCACAGAATCACAGAATCACAGAAT
>NW_010315797.1:0-7607 GCF_000700745.2 Antrostomus carolinensis
CGGGACGCGGCACACCCGCGGCTGCCCGGCTCTGGGTGCCGTCCTCCGTGGGAAGGCACCAAGGCCTCGCAGGGCTGCGCGGCGTTTGCCCGGGCGCACGGCCAGGGGCTCAGCCGCCGTGCCTGGGTGAGCTCCCCGGCTCTCCCCGGTTCAACCCGTTGTCTGCAGCCTGTAGCAGCCACTCCTGATTTCAGCCATCGGTGCTTAACCGGGTTTAACGAGAAGTGAAGTTTTGCTTTTATCAATTTGAGACGAATTATGCTTGCAGTTTGTGAGCAATCCACTGTGCCCCTACTCTGTCACTTTCTTCTCAAAACTTACATATTCCTAAAGAGCGTATTGACCTGAAATACAACTCGGAGTAGCTACTTGAACTTCTTCAATGGAAAGCTTCAGAGAGGGAAGTCGTCGTTTGTATTTCTCAGAGAAGCTCCCCAAGCTCTTTTCGTTAAATAATAATACACATAGTTTGCTCCAGGTGCTTCCTTCTAGGAGCCCATATGACTTTGCCATATTCATATGTGAATAGCTGTTAGTGTTTATACAGTAGTGGTTTTAGGCAGTTGTTATGAAGCCTGCATATAGAAATACAAAACCACAGCAAAAAAAAACCAAACCCCATTCTCAACAACAGCTTTTCATGGTCCAAATACTCCTCCGGTTCTGTTTGTGCCTCCTGAGTAGTGAAAGCTAGTGGGTTGAATTTGTGAGAATGAATAGATGGAAGAGCTAGAAAGCAATCACAGGTGAAGTGAAGCCATAAACATCTCTAATGGATCCTGAAATTCCATGTCTGTATTTCTCACAGTAAATCGCTCAGTGATGAAGAAAACCTGAAGCTCTTTGGGAAATGCAACAATCCAAATGGCCATGGACACAACTACAAAGGTAAGGAGTGGACCTCCATGCTTACACGTGTCGTCCTGGACAGGGGCTGCTCTCCGGCACACTGGTTTGAGTGCAGAATAACCCATGGGAAAGCTAGGCCACTCGTGTCTCAGCAGTCTGATATGGCTTTTAGTGGCTGGTTTTGGGGTTTTTTAGAATTAGAAGGAATCCTCAGCAGCAGGGGTGGGTTGAACCATGGTATGGATTTGCAAGCTATTAAGTTAAATAGTTAATATTTATCTCAGAATGTCACTTCATGAATCACAGAATGTTGGGGATTGGAAGGGACCTCGAAAGATCATCCAGTCCAACCCCCTGCCAGAGCAGGAACCTCAATGAGATCACACAGGAAGGTGTCCAGGCGGGTAATCAAATCTACTTGTTTATAATCATTGTGCAAAATCATTGTGTTTTGAATGAAGATTTTTCTAAGCAAAAGACAAGCAATTTAAACAGCCTGTAAACTTTATTTGAATGTTGTTGTCACAAGTTCTTCTTCTACCGTCTACACCCTATGCACATAGAATCAGATCTCTCTGGTTATTACGCTGGCTCCCTGTTTAGCACTGTGTGTTGTAGGTGCCCTGAAACTTACACTACAGAGCTACTGGCTTTACCAGGGAGCACGGGTTGACAGATTGTGGATTAGCAATGAGTGGGTTGTCTGTCCCAATCAGAAGTGTACTTGGTTGTTAGGTTCATGGTGTCATAGTGACCTGATATTTTCTTTTTTTTCAGTTATAGTCACCGTGCGTGGGGAGGTAAGTGCAATCAACATTTTTTTTCCAGTTCCTTAGAGTGACAGGATAGATGGGTCCCTGTCTTCCACAGTACTGAAGTTCTAGCTCCATTGCTAGGTTTCCCTGGGTGTTTGTGGAAGCTCTCTCTACATATCACTATAGAAGAAAGTTTTCCATAATCACCGTCCTACTCCTCTTGCCTCTGAGAAGGGTTTGCAGGTGACCATATTTAAGTCCAAGGTTTGCAGTCATCCTCTGGGCACATAACTTAGTCTGCCAGGCCTCACTGCAGGATGCATAGACTCTGGTCAAAATTGTGTGGCACCTTTGGATGATTACTGAGCCACCAGGAGGCTTAGCACTTCTAGTAACTGGTTCTCTCTGCTGGTTTATCAGGGTATTTTGCTGCAAACATAAAAGGAAATTCTGCTTTTGCAGTCGTTTTTCACCTTTCATCCTGTCATTGCTCTGTTTATTCTGCAGAGTGAGTTGTTTAGATAGCACTTTGATTTTAATGTTTTCTAAGCCACTTCTTGAGAATTTCCAGTTCATAAGAAAGGGGGTTTCTACTCAGGTCAGAAACTAAAACTTTTAAGCCTCTTCCCTCTACATTCTCCAAATATGCTGTGAATACACAACCTGATTTTGTTCCTGGACCTGTGCCTTTTCCAGATGGGAGGATGCCCTAAGCTCAGCCTGGTCTCTGTTTTGTCCCTGGTTGTTCAACCCAGCAGTTTAACATCTGCTTTCCTGCTTATGGTCATACTAGATTGTTGCTTGAAGACTGAGTGTTTCAATGAGTTTTTCCTCCCTGGTGTCAGCTTTTTTGGGAGAGTTGTTTGTATGCTGTATCTAGCCTTTGGGAACATCACAGGAGTAGAGTTGCAATTCAGTGTGTGAAGGTGGAAAGATGTTTTTCTTGTGGCTCAGATGTCCTGAGTGCACAGATATTAACAGTCTGATTTGTACAGGCTCACGGCAGCCTTGGTAATAAGGACGTGTAGCTAGGCTACTAATCTCCCTTTTGTTTTCCCTGCAGATTGACCCAGTCTCAGGGATGGTTATAAACCTGACGGACCTGAAAGAATATATGCAGGTAATAGCACTATTTTCCTACATGTCCCTTGGAAGACTTGGTCAGAGCTTAGCTATTTGTCTGGTACCAGGATGGAGACATGGTGAGTAATGATGGTAGGAAATAAAGAAGAAATTAAGCAATGATTTAAGACTAAAATGGTTTAGCACTGTGATGTGAGATAGTACCATGTCTCTGGCTAGGAAGTTGACAGGTGAATGTAGGTTCTTATCCTCCTTTTTACACACTGTTGCCTTGCTCCAGTCCTAAGTGCACGGTAATTTGAACCTCAAGTCCACTGACCAACCGGGACAGGATTGTCACTGTTTTCTTTCTGCAGGAGGCAATCATGGAACCGCTTGACCACAAAAACCTGGATAAGGATGTGCCGTACTTTGCTGAGGTTGTGAGGTGGGTGATGGGGTCTCAGTTGTATTGGTCAAGGAACAGTCTTCAAGGCTTAGTCCTGAATCTGAAAGAACAGCCTTGATCGACGTATGTGTAACACACCTGTGACACACACCTGTGTATGGCGGGTGCTCTGCTGCCATGCAGCCTCACTGCCCACACTGAGGAAGGCGCTACTTGCTCACGCCTGAGGAACCCTTTGCAGACTAGCACTTGTCACATGAGCCTGCTCTGTGGATGCCTTGGGTAGACAGATATGACCTGTTAATTAGACCTCATTTCATCCATGTAAATGGCTCAAGCCCCACTTACATTCAGGGTGTCATCATGTGAAAGCTGCCCGCATGGCTCCCCGTGGCCTTCAGTAACCCCCCTGGCCCATTCTGGGTACAGCTTCCTAAGGTTTCATTGCTGCCAGTTCTGAATCTGCTTGTGTTTCAATCCTAGTACCACAGAGAATGTTGCAGTATTCATCTGGGAAAACCTGAAGAAGCTCCTGCCCCTGGGAACTCTTTATAAAGTCAAAGTATATGAAACAGACCAGAACATTGTCGTTTATAAAGGAGAAGAATCAATCTCTGAGAAGTGAAATGAGCTGAAGCTCAAATGGTCAGAAACTCTGCTGCATAATCAGATAAGTGGATTACTTCAACCCTTCTCAACATATTTCCTACTCCTAGACATTGGTTATGTATTACGTAAAGACAAATACATGTTTCACAAGAGTTCTTGCAGCAATCCAGCAATTGGGGTTCTCAGAATTTGTTGATTTCTCTGCTTCTTCTCAAGACATTCCTCTTTTGCAAACCCAGGCGGCCAAACTGATGTGAAATTTGTAATTGTGCCTTGTTAAATAAAGCAGCCTTCTAGAGAGGAGATGGCCTGTCAAAATGTGTGTCCTGTCCAGTCAGAAAAGGCTTTGATTTTTCTCTAATTAAACATTGGATTAATTTATGATTTTTAATAACCTGGGCTTTGGTGGTTTGCTTCTTGATCAAATAGAGGGACATTACTGAGAATGTGAACTACATGATTTTATTTTTTATTTTCATTTTTTTTTTTCTCCTGTGTTACAGGCTCATTTCTTCCTGTGGCTAGCGGGTCTTTTTCTGTATAAGGAACTGGTATAGTGAGCAATATAGTAGTTTACAAAGCAATTTCCAATCCAAACTGCAGAGCTAAAGAGAACAGTATGTTGTTGAGAATCAGCATGGGAAGCTGAGGAAACTGCAAAGTTGGAACATCGCAAACCCAGTGGTGTCAGAGTGCCCTCATGCATGGGTGAAAGTGGAAGTAGGCGAGAATAAACCCTTAAATACTGGTGTCCCAAAAGGTGCCACTCTTGTGAAGTTTTGCTGATAGAACACTTTTCATCTTAGAAGATTCTGGCTGACTTTGTGTCATTGTAGTGCAGGTGCTCGCTTCTTTGGTACCCTGTGGTGCTGTGTCAGTTCAGGGCAAGTACAGACATACAGACATAACCCTTACCTTGCTGAGGAGTCATCCCTGCTACAGGAGACTTTCCATTCTGCATATGATCATGGACAGCTGAAATAGTAGGGGAAGACCTCTGATACCTTGAGTCCGTATCCACTGAAGCCCCCTGAAAGCTGGTTGGCACAAGCACCCAGATAAGTGTGTTTTTTCTTAGGGAAGTTTATAGGAGTTCTGTAGGAACAGGATCAAACTCGCTCCTTTCGTCTTTCTGGAGAAAGCAGTCAGTTTGTGTTCCTGCTGCGATGATCAGCAGTTACTTGGTATTTTCATCATCAGAATCCCATGTCGGGAAGGCCTTGTAGACAAAAGAAGCACTTGGCATGCACAGTTATCAGGGCTGCAGGGTCCTGCTGTCACCCCTTGCAGATTAGGAGATGCAACACTGTTCAGTGGATGAGGCTGTGAGATTAGTTTAAATGAGTTTCAATGGACACTAACCAAATTATTCTGAAGATCCTGAAATGGAAAGCGTGCTGCGAAAGCTGGGTGCTGGAGGAGAAATGCATGTAAAAGCAGGTAGGGAACAGTTACTGTACAGTTCCTCTGGTTAAGAGCCATTAAGATCAGCCTGTCTGAGTAGAGGCAGAAGTGACAGTACTTGTGCATGATTCTCTTTATCACATGAGCAATGTCTTGAAGAGTATTTACGTATGGCCGTGAAGAATAACAGTGCATATAATTAAAGAAGTTATATCCAGGGTAATAATTCCCTTACTTTACAAGTAAATTACACATCTGAATAATGATAGCAAACAGCACCGTTTAGAAAGGTTTAATGAAGCTTGCCTAATAGTGAACTTTGGCCACGCTGTACTACAGGCTGAGGGCAAAGTATCCTTCTGTACCTGCCAGTTCTGCTAGAAAGTAGTTTTTACAGTTTCAAGAAATGCTTTGACTGTTTTCTTTTAAGATGTGACTGCTTTATAGAAGGACAATTCTGTGCTGTCTTTTGCCTTGATCCATCTTTGCTCTGACTTTCTGGATGAGCTTCTAAAAAGGAATAGTAGGAAAAGGCTGGAAATGAAGGGTTTTCCAACCTTCCCTTTTTGGCAGAGCAAAACCTCTGCCATGGGGGCTCCACTGTTGGGTTTTTTTCCCCCCTCCTAAAGGAAGTGCTTTGGTGAATAATTGTCTGAATGTTCATTCGAGTGTCACTCAGTGCATCAGATGAAGGGCATACACTGTTGACACGCTGTTACCCCTTCTCCTCCCTTTTTTTTCCCCCCAGATGTGGAACCAGTCAGCTTTTTGCAGTGTGGGTTCTGGCCAGGGAAGTTTTGCAGCTTATCTGAACGCTCCTGCTGGTCTGTAGTTCACTAGTTCACTAGTGTGGTGTGTCATTCCGCTTTGCTAAAATGATGTAAATCATACTGGATGATAGCTGCTGCTGCTGATTCACAAAGCATTTGATGTCTTCAGTGAGTCATGGAGACTAAGAGATATCATGTGGTGTCTTTATCAGAAGAGTAATTTAGCTGTTGACATTGTGTCCTGGTTTTGCAAAAACGGAGCAAACAGTTACGTCTGTATGGCAGAGCCCGTTGCTATTATTAGCATGAAGTCAGGTGCTAGGCCATAAAAAACCAGCCCAAATTCCTGATCTTTTATTGCAGTGCAACATAGCCATGCCAAAGTCCCACAATAACTTGGGCATTTATATTTATCGCTGTGTTGCATGTTGGAGCTGTATTCATATCCTTTATTCTGATCTCTCCAGTTTAAATGGCAGCAGATCTGGGGAGATGGCAGTAAATCAGTTGACTGGGTAGTGGCATGGGTGAAGGGGGTTGGCAGTATCAGAGCTGGAATTGTAATTGCCCACATCCCAAGAAAGTATATTCTTTCCCTTATCTTGCTTAGAAGGGTCTTGATCTTTGCAGGTATGTGTGAGCTCCATGTAGGGAAGTCTCTAAGAATCAGCCTCCAAATTCAAATTAGGGAGGGAGAGTTATATAAGGAGAGAATTAACTCACATAATTAAACATGAAGCATCTCTGTGCTGTAACTTAGTTGCTGAGAGATGAAATTCTTTGAAGGAGAACTGTTCAGGTGACAGCGGGGTCCAAGACAGCAATTAAAAGGTCAAAGCTGATCCCAGGAGAGCTACTGTGGGAGCAAGACTTTCAGCTTTAGTGCACACAAATGTAAATAGCAGTATAATGACAGCAAGACCAGAAGTGTGCTGTGGTATGTTTAGGTGGGACTGAGGGGAAAACCCAGTTCTGCCTGTCACATGGAAGATAAATTATCAGGTTATAGAGGAGTAGTGCCAGGACAGGTACTGAGTGAATGGGAAGCCTGTGCAAGAAGCTGTCCATGTTGGTTGCTTGCGCTGCACTCAGGTCACATTGTGCTTCAGCTAATGTGACTATTTGGTTCTGCCATCTAGAAGCAAAGCAAAGTTTGAGGTTGTCCAGTTTCAAAGGAAAGTTGTTTAGCAGCAGATCTTCTTTTTTATTGTTTCTAGGGAACACTTTCCGATTCTGCCTCACTGCAAGGAGAAAAAGTCTTATTCTTTTTTCTGTGCATGAAACACAGTGATCACAGGAAGACTGTGAGTTCAGCCCCAGCTTTTGGAGTGTGGGGAGTGGGAATTGATTGTCTTCCTCTGACGTCTGAAATTACAAAGCAGTGCAGAGCAAAAGGGACACCATTACAAAAGGATCAGCAAAGTGAAAAACAGAAGCTAAGACTGAGCCAAGTTCTGCCACTGTCTCATGTGCCACTCCCTAGGCTCTTATTTATAGTTCGATTGTAGCCCCAACAATGACTGAGTTAATAAATAATCCAGGCATCGCTTCTGACGAGGGACTGTGTGGGACATGGCGCCCCACCAGCAGGTGTTCCTTCGAGTTCAGACAACCGGCAGTATCTTCCGATTCCTGAATTGAATTGAAGTTTGCCCCTGTAACATGGCCCTTCACCAGCTTCGTTGCTCTTCCTTGGACACCCCCCAGCACCTCAGTGTAGTGAGGGACCCAAAACTGAACACAGTACTC
>NW_010315797.1:7774-24259 GCF_000700745.2 Antrostomus carolinensis
GGTCCTCAAGCCTGTAGCATTGCATGAGGTTAGTGTGACCCAAGTGCAGTACATGGCACTGAGCCTTGTTGAAGCTCATACAATTGGCCTCAGCCCATCGATCGAGCCTGTCCAGATCCCTCTGTAGAGCCTGTCAGGAGAGAAGGAGCTGCTGTCGGTAAGAGCTGCTCATCTGCCAAGAGAGAGGACCCATCCATGTGTCTGCCCTGGAGTTCCCAGCTGAGAGCCAGAGGACCTCATTTTCCAGGGCCCCTGCCTGGGGTGGGTGTCTGTGGAGACACAGGTCAGAGATGGGAGAAGCCTAGAGACCCTCAAACACGGTTCCCTCCTCCTCCAGGCAGTCATTGTTTAGGCTGTCAGTAATGTACCAAACTGGACTTCAAAGCTCATTGGGATGTTTGCTCCATCTCTGGCTCTGATTACCAGCAGTCTCCACGTGTGCAGTGGGGAGGCCAATTGGAAGTAGAGAGCAAGGCCACAGTGAAAGTGGTGCTAGTGAAAAGAACAAGTTAAGGGAGGCTTTCTGGCTCCCCCCCTGCAATGAGCATTGTCTGTCCTGTGTACTCAGTGAGGCCAGGGCTTGGAGGAAAGACGATGTGATCATACCACGTGTGTACAATAGGAGCTGTTTTGTGGAAAGAACATAGTTTGTACATTCTCAGATGTTTGCGTGCTTTCTCCACTCCAGTGTTATTTTTATTGGCGTGGGTGTGGGTGTCCGTAAGTACAACAGAGTCATTAGGATGGGAGTGAAAGCTTTTCCTATACCAGGGACAGGATTTCTTTATTCAGACGCTGCTGAAGCACTGTTTTCAAAAACTCTACGGCTGCTCTAAAAGTTATGTAGTAATGTCTGTGGATGTGGCAAAGGACTAAGCAATGCTGTTCCGAGACAAGGCACCTCTGAGCCAAATGTCTGTGCTTCAGATTTGTAGGTATCACCTGGCTCTCTCCTATTACTCCTATCCCTCCCCAGTGGGCTGCTGAGAGAGTAAACATTGACATCTTTCCACCAGACAGGGACAAGTGCAGCCAACAAGAGGCTGAGGGGCTAAAACTACATCTTGTTCAGCACCAGTGAGATTTTGGAGTGTTGTAAATTAAAAAAAATAATGTTTAATCTTGATTGTTGGATTACTCCCAGAATGAGCGATGCACTTCCTCCTGCTATAATGAGAAGTGAAATCTGTAGTCCAAGAAGTTGGGGTTGTTCTGCTGATTTTTTTGAGGCAGTGTACGTCACCTGGGATAGCACAGCTGTTCAAAATTCAGGAGCTACAGGAACTCAGTGGAAGGGTGAGACAGTTTTTAATGGAGCTTTATCAATTTGCTGTAATCACTCTGTTAATTATTATTAATCAGTGTTTTAAAGCTAAGTACTTCCAGTAACAGATTCCTACTTATGGTTATCTCAAGATTTCTTAGACGTGTCCTGAAGAATTTGGCTTCAGGGCTCATCTGATATACCCTCAGAGACACCTCTCTAGCTCTGCAGCCAGTGAAGTCCCTGTCAGATGCCATGTCGTTGACTTTGTACCACCATCTGGCAGGCACTCCCAGAGGTCATTCCAGATGCGCAGAGCAAGGCCCTGTGCTGTGCTGTGAATGGAACAGTGTGACTTACAACAGAAAAGAAAAGAAGCATTGTGTTTGTCTTAGGCTTGTTTCAGGCTGTAGATCAGACTGTCAGTCTGTATTTGCTGCCATATACAGAGTCTTTCAAACAATGGCCTAAAGTTTCCCCAGGTGTGAGACCCAAAGACTGTCACAGGAAGAATGGTTGAACTAAGTCACTAGATTTTGGGTCCTGGATGAATTAGAGGCAGCAGAAGGGAGCCCAGTACTGAGAGATGACAGAGTTCTGGATCCAGCAGACCTGGCTGACTGCACCGGTGATCCTCGACCTCCCAGCACTACAGCAGTACACTTTAACACCAGCTGCTCTTTATGGGCAGCTCTCTGGCTAGTGTTGGAAATGGGCCAGGGAGACAAACTGTTGTTTCCATGGTCCTTCCTCATATCAGCCTACCTGGCCGTGCATGAAAGCGTTGCGGCTTTCTCAGAAGTGAAGACAGGCAATAGAGCTAGAGAGAGAGCTGCCAAGGGGTCATTTTCTGGGAGAAAGGGTTGCCTTAAGAATTGTGACTCGTTTGTCCTCTACATACATCCACACAGCTGTAGGACCTTGTTGGTCTCTGCCACATGTTTGTGCTGCAGAGCGCACAAGTTCAGCAAAATGCTTGACATCCTGATCCAGATTCTGTGGTGGAGTGTCTCTGTAATTGCCTTTGGGGCAAAAAAGGAAGACATGGGCAGCTATCCTGGTGGCAGGGCCAGATAATGTGGCATGTTCTTGTCTCTTGGGACATTTAGCTCTGAATCAAAGGAAAGTCTTGCTTTACTTGCACTTCTGGGTTGGAAAGTGAGGTGATGGTAGTCCTTTTCTTAGTATTATTGACAGCTATTATGTTTGGCTTTAAAAAAAAAATACCTACAGCAGTTTCACATGTTTTAGTCTCAGCAGTGTCTTTTACCCACTGATATGAGCTTCTTGGGGGTTGGGTTGCCTCACCCATATTTCCCTTTCTGCTAAAGCAAGAGAATTTCCGTGTGTTGGGTTCAAATTCCCAGTTACAGTGCACTTTGCACTCCTTTTTCTGGTTATGTTTGTGAAAAAGTTTTAACAGGTTAGACAGGGATGTAAAAGAAAATGCTAGTATTTGCTGCTAAATAGTGTAAAAGTTAATGAGAATGCCACTCATGAGGCATGTCAGTGTGACAAAGCCAGCAGGAGTTTACCTCTCTGGAGGTGAACTGCATTGCTCTCAATGTCCTGTGCTCACAGATAATGTGGTAAATGGGAGCCGCCTCAAGGATGTTTAAAAGGAATTTCCTATGTATTATCCAAGGTAAAGAGCTGTAATCTTATGAGATAGACGTATCAACAGTGAGATTAAAATTGAACAGTAGTTTACAGCACTAATTAGAATTTTATTATGTGTTGTGCACTGCAATAGCAGAAGATATGACGTTATTAAGATCTCTGCTAATTATCCATCCTGCTCAACAGATGCCAATTTTAATAGCTGGTCTCTAAACATTTATTTTTACGAAATCCTGCAGAAACATTCCATTAGTGCATCACTCCAGGCACTAGGTGGTTAAAATGTGCTTGTGTCTTCTGACTTCACAAACCAATCACCCTACAACCCACCAAGAAACAGGAAAACAAGGGCTGAGTACAGGCAGCCGGTCCCTGTCCAGGCAGCTGCCCTGGCAGCTGCAGGGTGCTGAGAAAATGGGCAGAGCTGAAGGAGTGAGAAGAGAGATGCTTTTATCCCATTCCCAGTACTATTTGGAGAGGAGAGAATGCCAAAAGAGCAAAGAAATGGAAAGGGCAGAGGATTGACACAGAGGAGCAGTCCTTGTGCTGGTGGCCCTGGGGGGTCTGATAATTTGGGTAACAAAAGCTGATCTGTGAAGCAAGATGGGCTTGTTGGCATGGTTTGTAACAAAGAAGAGCCAGGTATTAATCACAGCTGTCCTGTTTTAGCTATTAATATTTCAGGCAATTCTGCAGGAATTAAAAAAATCCTGCTTAAACCACACCTGGTGTCTGAGTGCCTGAGAAATACAGATGGTCAGGGACAATTTCTTCCTGTTGTGTCCAGCTCCTGTGTTAAGTTCTCAGGAATATGAAGGCTCCTCTACTGTTAGGCTGTCAGTGCTCTGGAGTGAACTTTCCTCACGTGGTAGTTCAGGAAATAATGTTAGGTACAAGAGGCAACTTTCATTCCTTAATTTATTTAGATTAGTTTAAGAAAAAATTACTTTCCAGAAGTTTGAAAATTCCTAAATAAACACTATCCATATAAAAATACAAACAATAATAATAATAAAATCAAGACATTCAGTGGCCCATACAATCTTGCCCTACAGCAAAATCAGCTGTTGATTAAAAAACAGGAATAAAAAAATACCCACCCCACCATTCCAGAAAGCCAGAAGAAAACCAGAGAAACTTTAGAAGGCATCCACTGAAATAGAAAAATTTAGGGGATGCTGGACCAAATACAATATGGAACATAAATTCCCAAGACCTGGGCCTTTACGGAGGATACCCTGCCAGCAGGAGCTCCAGTTTGTCCTGGAGATGGAGTCTCCTCCCCAGGTGGAGAGTTGATGGGCTTACTTATTTCCTCTGTGCTTGCACTGGAGATTTTAAACTGTCTGAGGCATGTGAATCCTAAAAGTGTGATTTCTCCTCCCAGTCTCAATTCTGCTTCCAACAGTTCTGGTGAATATACTGTGGGGGACTGCCAGACTGTCACTGAGGCACATATGCCTGTGAGGGCAGTCCCAGGCTTCACAGCCACAAGCTGAGCTTCTCAGCAAAGCCAGGTACCCAGATGAGAGGAGAGCCTTTTCCCTTTCAAGCATTTTCATGCTTTTTTTGTGCTTCACAGAACCCCAGCTGATGAGGAAGAAATTAATTCATGCAGTGTTCCTTTGTTAGATAGGGTCTGCTCTTGACCATGTTAAGGCTTTTTTAGCTGAAAATACAGAACTGAATGATCTCTGACTCGCTGTGAAACATTGCATCTTGAGGAGATTGCTGGCCCTGGGCGAGGGGAGTAAGGGGAGGATCAGCTCTGTGGTCAAATAGACCTTTATAATTTAATGTAGAATGCAGTTACCATCCTAATACACAGAAGAAGTGAATAGTTTTCCTGAGTAGATTGCTGCCTGCCCTCCTGTGCAACACTGCAAGCAAGAAGGAAAGGTGCAGCATAGCTGGGTCATCTTCTCTTCCTGACCTCTAGGAGAGCAGTTTGCTTGTGACAAGGAGCAGCGGCAACTGCATGACAGCTATGAAGAAGGAGCTGCTCTGAACCATGGAGACGGAGTTGGGGGTCGTGGTTGGTGGTCCTGTGGTTGTTTCTGGTTCTGAAATGGAAGGAAACCCCCAGGATTGGTTAGAAGTCCAGAGGACTGTCTGAACTACAGACTTACTCCAAGAGGCTGCATTTAACTCTGATTTCTCAGAATTGAGAGGTCAAACCCATGGTAGGGGAGTAGGATGTCTGAATATATCCACTGGCATCAGTGGAGCATCATCAGTATAGGTTTGAGGCTCCTGGGTGGTAGGGAATTCTCTGGAGTACCAGAAACTTTAGCTGTGACAGCAAAGCCACAATTTCCACTTCATGTTTGAATGACAGTGAATAGGGGGATGAAGCCTGTGCCAATACCTGTAGAAATATGTAAGCCTGACCTCTTGTTTGTAGCTGTTTAATGTCCCTTAAAGCAAAAAGGAAGCTTGAAAAGGTTTTAAGTTAAACATTATAACCTGAAAAACCTCTAGCTAGCTCTAGCACTTCAGTATCTTTGCCTTGTCTCGTGACTATTGGAGAGATGAGGTATTCTTCAGTTGCAGGTACATTGAGCCTATCTTTCACCTCTCCCAAAACACCAGAGCACAAATGAAGCCCTTGTTTGGTGTGTCATTCATCCTGGTGTTTGAACTGCCCAACTGAAGCTTATTTACCTTTGTTTAGAGTCACAGTCTTGAACTCAGTGAAGTTACCGGTGAAGATGATATATGCCCTGTGGAAGGAGGGAAGAGAGAGGATATAAAGGGGACTTTAAGAGCAGAAGAAAAGACAGAGCACTATGAAGTCATCCTGAGCTCACTTATATTGCCCTCCAACCATACTGCGCTTTTTTTTTGTTTTTTTAAAGTACCTGAAACACTGTTTTTTCATTACTCTTTGGCTGCTTTACTGCCCTTCTCTGAAGGGGAGAGGAATACCTTGTAACAGGGTGGCAATTTACTGTGACCATCTGCTCCTTGTAATTAGAATCAGTATTGTCATGAGCTATTGCATTCTTCCTCCCCGCAGATAAGGCCAATCAGGCTAATGGCTGTGGTTTCCTTTGACAAATATTTCCCACTGATGCAACTCCATTAGTGCTAATGGAAGCGATAGAGGTGTTCGATCCATTCATTTCCACAGAACTAATCTACATCCCTACTAATGTGAGCAAGTCTTTAAAATACCAGACCCATCACACTACAAGACCATCCATGGGGTGACCTCTAGCTATGGCTTTGCAGAAAATGTTCCCGTGGCATTTTCAAGAGAAAATCTGGAGGAGGCTCAAGAGGTTTGTTTTAACTCCTGCTCTAGAAATGAGCTCTTGATTCTGGGCATTGTCAAGAACTTACACAGACAAGTACTGTCCTAACTGAATACTTCAAAGTTATAGTCTTACCTGATTTCCACAGAAGGTATGTTACTGTCTGGAGATGTCCAGTTTGCTGTGTTCTGAGTGGCATTTAATATTGCTGTGTCAATAGAACTGCAGTTGTCCCTGTCTGCCACCTTCCAGTCTCCTATAGAGACATTTTGTGGTGATAAGGCTTGCAGTAAGTACTGGGTCACATTCTTGTTGTCAGTGAGGTTTCTGTTGTCGCTTATTGTAACTGGAAACAGAGAAAGTTAGACAAAAGTAAGTTGTCTGTTCTGTAAGACAGCCATCTTGACTTCATGCCTTCAGGTTTTTCAGCCAAGAAAGTATTTGCTCACACAGTGCTCTCTTTGTGACACAAGTATGCCAGAAGCCTGCAAAGAAAAGGTGATGTACTATAGTCTTTCCCCAACCACAGGAGGAAGAACCCCCTTACCTGCTCCCTCCCCAGTTAGGGAATAGACTGGGAGGAACTCCTCAGTCACCAGATTCAGTCCCTGCTTTGTAAGTACCGTATCTGTAAGCCAAACCAGAGCTCCTTGCAACTAAATCTCTTCTGGATCCCATGTAAATGGCAAGGGTGGAAAAGCTAAAGGGGACAAGCTTTTGGGCAGTCAGTTCCTCCCCTCAGCCCATAGCTGAGTGTGCCAGACCGCACCCTTTCTTCCCCATGTCTCTGCTCTGGGTTGCTGTTTCACAGCTGTGACTGGTCCGCACAGTGTTGCTCTGTATCATGCTTTTATTGCAAGCAGAAGTTGGCTGATAAGCAAGAGGATGTGCTTGCCAGGAGCAAGTGACTCCCCAGCTGTGCCTCACAGCCCAGGTTGCTGTGCATACTGTACTGCCATGGCCCTTAGAACCCTTCAGGTCAGGTCTGTTTCAAATGAAAGCTGCCAAGACCATCAGAAGCTGCAGGAGCTGATGTGAGACAGGAGCTAGCATCAAACTTGAATTCTGTGCTCAAAATTGAAATAACAGCAGTGAACAAAAGACTTCTCTATTAAAAAACCAACCAACTGCTGTGGATGCTCCTTGGGTGAGATCTGAAAGAATCTGTGCCAGTTTACACCAGCAGACTACCTCCCCACTTGCAGAAAGGGATTGGGATGTCTCTCCTCCACTGTTTTCTCAGCATTTAGGTTTTGGTGAACCTCAAGACAAAGGGAGATTTGTTGTCAGGCCTGGGAAACAAGGTCAGGCTGCCATTTACTCTCTGGTTGTCACTTTCTATGATTGACACTGAATATCCATCAGCATCAAAGTAACCTCTTCACCTTTGTCTTTACAGCCATTACCAGGGAGAAGGGCAAATTCTCAGGAAGAAGGAAAGGAAACAAAACCACAAACCAGCTTCCCCCCAAATTCAGTGTTTTTAAGAGCATTCAAGTCATTCTATGCAAGTTCAGGCAAAAAGATTAGTGAGAAAAAAGAACCCTAAGGAAGGAAAGAGATTTTGGCACTGACTCTGTAGATATGAACATGAAATCGGAACAAAGAGGTAACAACTAGTGCCATTTACCCATCTCCTGCCTGAAATTAAGATAAAAAAAAAGAGTGTTAGACCTCACGTGTTCTAAACACATCTAAGAACACCACAAGACTCAAGAAACCAGGTGGGTTAGGGGCAGAAGGGACACATTTCTGTGCAGTGTGAAAACTCTGAGAATTAGAGATCGCTTACCTAGGTAGGTTGTGTTTGCCTTGTATGCTGCAGGTGTCATGATTACAGTGAAATTGCTTGCGGTTGCATTCAGGAGCAAATGACATCTTTCTGTCTCTGTATATGCTGGGATAATTAGTGTCCCAATGAAGAGGAGTTGCACCAAGAAGAGGAAAGTTGCCATGGTCCGCTTTGACGTCTCTGCTTCACGCACCTGCACCTGGGATCTGAGAAAGCTTCACACTTTCCAGCCTATTTATACTCCATTTTTGATGAGGTAAATGCAAATATTTCCTCCTCCCCATCCAGTTCCTATGTACACACCCCCAATGGGAGGTTTCACTCATGCTTTTAGAGATTACTTCCTCCTACCTGCTTAGCCTCTGACTGCACTGATTAAAATAAAGGGGTGACCAGCTGAGAGGGGTTAAAATGCATGGTGTGCATGTCACTCAGGAACTCATGGGCTATAAATCACATCTCTGCATCCTGCATCCTTTGAGCTGCCTTTCGTGGTGAACACTGTTGTGTGCTTTCATGCTCCTATTCCCTGTAACCTCCTGCAGAAGTCTGCAGTCTGGAAATGTGGTGGAGCATCTGCAGTCCTGTTTCCATCCCTGTTCCAGGCTTTTCTTAAAGGCAAAACATTTCCAGAGAGGGTGAAAAATGCAGCAGGGGTACATCCTTGAAGTGATGTTTAACTGTAGCCTCTACTGCTGCTTGGAGAAAGCTGCGTAGTGAAGGGCCAGGAGCCCTTCACTACACAGATGGTCTCTCTGACCCTGGACTTTAACCTCCTTTCACAGAACTGCACTGATGAACACAGCATGTTCTTGTCAGGGGGCAGTTCACATATGTGATTCTTTTCAAGCGGTACCATGACCAGTCATTTCAGCTGTACCCTTCAAATTTATATGAAAAAAAGATTGAGTTTCTCTTGTCACTCCTTCCTCTTGCCTGGAATTCCCCATTCTCTCCCTCAGATTATTGGCTGGGCTTTTCAGAAGCTGATTTTGCAAGTGCTCTTTGAACTGTTGGGGCGGTGCTCATGTGGGGTGAGTTATATCAGCACTGGGGAGAAAAGGAGCACTGCCCCATTTCTGTGAGCAGGAAGGGTTCCTCCCACACACCTTCTACCTTGTTGGGAAAGGAGCAGTGGTACAGTCCAGAGCGAAACCCAGAGTGTGTGACACCCAGTAATTAGAGATGATGATGATCCTGAATCAGTCCCCCTGAAACAGAGATCACTCCAGGACCTGTTCCCAGTGCTAATTCTGCTGAGGGCACTTATTTCCAGCAGTCAAAATGAGCAGTACGCTGAATGCATAGGTACTCCAGATGAGCTGGATCCTCAGAAAGGAGAAGGGTATGCCCTTTCTTTCCCCCTGTCTGCCTTACACTTGCAGACATATCGTTGGCAGCCCACAGGAAACTCCTGGAGGTATTTTTTTATGCCCTTGTGCTGTGGTTTTGTCAGGCCCACCTCCTCTGCTTTGTCCCAGGCTCTGCTGAGTCACTCATGCGGCTGGGCAAGTGAGAGGTCTGGATTTCCCTCCCTGTGTTCATCTTCTTTTTTCCCAGCCCCAAAGCACCCCGCCCAAGGCAAGCCTCCTCAGCTTGCCACTGGCCCGCATGTTTAGGAAGAAGCTGTTGTGTTAAATGTTTCGAATGAAAGTTGAACAGAAGTGGGGGAAAAAGGCCAAGTGCAAGGTGACTTCAACACAGACAGAGTAAAAGGAGAGCAGCAGGAAAGAGGCCAGAGAAAGAGAGGATGTCTTGGGAGAGCTGATACATATTCAGTGATGCTAATGTTGGTTGGAGGTAAACTTGACCCTAATGCCCAGAGTGTGGAGAAAATGAGGAACTGAGCTTTTCTGGCTTGTTAAGTTCACAGAATCAAAAACTCCTGCAGGGCCTCATTTCCTCGTGGTTTTCTTCTTTGCCTTCTGCCCTACTGGGAGCTTTTCTGGGCATTGTCTTCTGCTCCATCGATGCCCAGCATCAGTGGACAGCACAGTGCTGAGTTCTGAAACACTTTGCATGTTCCCCCCCCCAGTGCAGAGAAGCAGGAGAGAGCGCTCCAAAGGGACCACAGGGCTGCAAGTACCCTGGAAATAGGAACTGTCCTCCCTTTCTTGTTGCACAACCTTTTTTGCAAGCACCTGAAGGAACACAGCAAGTAAATTAGCAAAATGAGAACAAATGGAATAGGGAAAAAGCAAACAAAAATGGAAGCAGAAGATTTTGCAAGCACAACTTCACTTATGCTATTTGCCCTTGGCAGTTTCATCTGAAGTTTCTTTGCAAAAGCACTGTGCCATCTTTCAGTCAGTGAGGATGACTCAATATCACGTCACTGGAACAGAGTTGAAAATAGACATGTTTGCCTCTCAGAGAGAATTAATTTTGGAAAGGAAAAGGCAGGCTGGGATCATGTCACACAAATAACAAGGAAGATGCTACTGCAAAAACTTATCCAAGGCAAAAGCGATCCTTGTAAGTGATGATGGAAATGACAATGTTTATTACATGATGTACACTCAATGGGGCTTTTCAGTTTTGTTCCTCATCAGCTTTTGAAGAGGCTGAACTTGCCATGAGAAAGTGGGAGCTGAGTGCTGTGTTTGGGAGGGGATATAGCCAGAAAGCTCTGTCGGGAGGAGATCTATGGGAAGCAATAAAAATAATATTTTTAGCCCAAAAGGTGACTTCATTAAATTAGCCAGGGATAAGCCCATGTAATGAAGCAAATCAAATGGGTGTGAAGTCCAATGGAGGAAGGACAGGGAGTAGAAATTACTTTGGGAGACCCACATGTGTGTTACAAAGAGGCATTTGAATCACAGGACTCATAAGGAGTCTGAGCTTCCAAAGTATCCAAAACATTTGGACAGAGTGGTAGGAGGGATGGAGCAGAAGCTAGCAGGGCCTAAACTGCTCAGCAGTGCTCAGAGCAACATCAAAAAATGCCCCTGAGGAGCTGCATGACCATGACTGGAGCCTAGCACACCTCATGGCTCCTCTGGCTGTAACGGAGCAGACCCAGGGTGGGGAAAGCTGGAGCTGGCCCCTTCCAAGCTGGCAGCTCAAAAGTATGGTTTTCAGATGCCAAAATAAATACTGCCTCTGGGTAACAAGCAACCACTGGGCTCCCCCGCCACCGTTCTAATCCGCAGTTCCTCAGTAAACTCAAGGATGGTTTGGAAATGACTTGGGGGTGTTTCCCTGTCTCCCACTCACACTGCAGGTGCTATGGCATATGGAATGACTTGGGGTTTATTCCCTCTTGGAAGGCAGACAGAAATTACCCTCTTTTCTGTCTTTCTCCTTGCTAGCACAAGTGGTGTGATCCCTTTTTGGCAAAACTGCAGCAGTCTTGCAGAGAATAAACTATCGCCTGCAACCGCTTATTTAGGAACATGGAAACATGAGTCACAGCTAAAATGGATCAGGCTGTCTCTCTGGTGCTGTGGTTACAGCAAGCAAAACTGTTTGGGTGAAGCAGAGGCTAAGCTAGGGCCAGGGCAGGGTGCTGAGGAAAGAGAGGAACAGGGGCAGCAAACACAAAGTCCTGGATATTCCCTGTCCTAATGCCGGATGGGACAGCCTGGCCTGTGCTGTCATTACCCTGTACATCAAGAGAGCACAGGCTTGGCACCAGCACAACACTCCCCCCTGCGACTTGGGCATCCTCTCCACCTGACTGCTGGCCCCTGCATGGCAAAAGAGGACTCTGCCCAGCTCAGGGCGAGGAGAGGCATGTTTGTTCTAAGCTCCTCTACCTGGGTTTATTGGACTATTTGCTCTGGGCAAAGGACTCAAGGCAGTTGAAGTTTACTAGCCTCTTTTGCAAACACTATGCTTTGTAAATGTTTTTTACTGCTTGGACTGCTGAGCTGTGTTTAAAAGATTCCTTGTCCTGCTTGTGGTGTGGTGTCACTTACCACTGCTGGGATGGGCTCTGCACCTCTGGTTTGTCCGGGGGCTTTGCAGCCCCCATGTCACAGCTGTTCTCTGCAGCTTCCAGGAAGTAGATGGAGTGCCCTGCCCCACACCATCTCCTGCTTCCGTACAGGGGGGAAATGGAAGGAGTAGGGCAGGCAGGGCCTTGTGGCTTGCCAGAGTTGCAGATTGGATGAGGAGTGCACTTTGCATCAGGAGGGAGCTGGGAGGCTGCCAGTCCCCTCACGTGTCCCAGGTTTGCTGCAGGGAAACACGTCAGTCCTGGTCCTCTGCCAGTTAGGCTCTCTGGGCATCCCTGGCATGGGATTTCCCTCAGAGAAAAAGCAGAAGGAACCTTCAGTTTTAAGGCACTTCAGCCTAGTCTGTTAGCCCTGAAGGGGCTTTATCCAGGCTTGAATAAGAAAAGGTGGGTTGTTCTCTGCATTTGCCTCTGAGGGATAAGGTCCTAAAAGCCTCCTTTGTTATCGACATCAGTCAGCTGCAGGGAGAGGGAGGGCAAGTTTGCTCTGGCAGTTTGCAAGGGAGAAATCTGGTTTGAAGGACAAACATTTTGCAAAAGGGCACTTCCCTGAAGTGAACAATTGAACAAGGAAATTTTTCTGCTTGGCCTTTATTGCTTCTTTGTAATTCCTCATGTAAACTTCGAGCCTCCAGCGCGTTTTATAGATACAGCTTCCCATCATGTTGACCTTCTGCCAGCCTGGCCACCTCCTCAGCCAGCTCCACCTGCTCCTGCCCTGCACCCACAAGATGTTTCCTTTGGGAGGCTGGGAGGTGATGCAGGGTGGGAATGCCTGGGGAGGCAAGAAAGGTGGGCAGACCTTAGTATGTTTTGACCTATGAGACAAAAGATGCATTACATCACACTGTGATGGAAGGCAGGGCCTGTTGCTGAAGGGGATGTGTAGCATGGTGGTGTGATTTCATTCAAGCCACAATAGTAGCACTTGGGCAGATGGAGGAGCCTGGTCATTCTGGAGCAACAGCCTTGTCACATCCTTATGCAAACGGACCCTGTTTGCTCATGCAAATCTGCCTAAGGCAGAAAGGTGAGATATCCCAGGTGCTCTCCTGGCATGTATGCAGAGGTCACTGCAAATCTCTTGTTTTACACTGTGGACAAGCCAAGAAGTTTTATCCCCAAATGATCCTTGATCACAAGAGGTAGGAGAAATAGCAGCCAGGAGTTTGTTCTATCTGGGACTTTGAAGGTCTACAGAACAGTGACTGGGTTTACTTGCGTCCTCTACCTCCTCTCTCCTCAAAATGGAGACAAGGTCTCTGCTGTGACCTGCACCAGAGTAATTTCTGTCCTCTTTTTATGTCTGCTGAGCCTTTCTGGAAAGAAAGCCTTGTTGTCCATCCCGATGCCATTACTGCACTGCTTCCTGTTTCCATGTTTGGATGGTTTCCTGGGGTTTACACTGCAGTCCCTTCTGTCCCCAAGCCTGTCCATGGGAAAGGGAGTAAAATCTGTCCCGAGCAGTGTTCCAGAGCAGGTGTTTCAGTGCTGTCTCTAGCAGGTCTGGTGTGAGGACAGACATCAGCACTGGGGTGCAAATATTTGTGACACCTTCTTGGGGAAGGGAGTTTGCCTAAGGTGGGGCCCAAGCACTGTACATCCACACAGAGGGTAGCAGGAGCTCAGTGGGCGCCCTGTTACCGTGTCACATGGTTTATTTGCCTTTGGAAGGAAGTGTGTTTGTACAGAAGCGTTATCACGCAATGCCGAGGATACACGCCTGTTTGCAGGGGTGATGGCTTCTGCCTCAGTGCCACAGGCACAGGTAGATGTCAGAGGTGGGGTGGCTGCAGGGCAAGACAGGTAGCCCCAGAGGTAGAGATTTGGGACAGAAGGGAACAATAGTCCTTGGGAAAAAACAGCCGATGGGAAAAGGGTGCCGAATGGAGACAGGCTGCCCAGGAGATGGCAGTAGCTTTTCACTAGCTGTGCCTGGGTTTGCTGTCCTGGTTCTGGTGTGTGCTGGCAGAGGGCCAAGAACCTGCCCTCCCTCTGCCTACCCCACTGCAGAGGGGCTCAGCAACCACCCCAGTTAAGCCCAGTGCACCTGGGAATGTGGGCCACACTGTCCTATGGGGAATCAGGAGGGTGCTGTCCCTAGAAACTATCTTCCTCTTCCTGGTGGGGCTGTGTGGGAACCCACACAATTTGCTAAGTCAGATACTAACTCCAGCAGTGAGGAGCCCAGCCCCCAGGTTGCCCCCCAACATACACCATCTGCTCCCTCTCTGTCCCATGGCAGGGGGAGTTGGGGGGCTAGCAGGGAGTGGGGAGCAGGGCAAACTGCAGGGAATCACCATGGCTCTGATCCAGCCCCACTGCATCCCATCTCCTGGGAAGCCATTGTCACCTGTGGCCTGATTTACATTCCACATGCACCCTGTCATGCAGTGGCAGGAGCAGGCAGCATCGGGCTGGAGGAGACAGGGATTCTGACATTCCCAGCCATGACTGCACACAAACAACCCTCGGAGAGGAGCAAAGTGGTGGTCTCCAGCTCTACTTCTCCTGCCCTCCTCACGTGGGTAGTTCACAGCCCTCACATCATCCATCTCCACATTTCCAGCAATGGCGAAGTGCCTGGGGTGCTGAGTGGGGGTGCACGTTGTAGTTGGGAAGGGGGATTTCTATTTCATGTTCATTGCAGACTCTGAAGGGTGCTGTGGTTGGTGAGAGGCTGGAAGAGTTAAGAGGGCTGAGGCTGAACTTCACAGGTGTGAGTGCTGCTGAGATTATAAATGGGGCTGGGGCAGAGCTGTGCTGTTCCTACCCCTGTGGCACCAGGGGAGCTAGAAGTACTGTTTCCTGTGTTGTCATGGTAAAGGTATGGGGGAAATCTGGTCTGGAGGAAGCAAGAGGGACTTCAAGCGAGAGGATGTGACTGTTGTGGTCTGGGGACTGCAGTCTTGGGCTGGAATTTGCCTGGCTTGCTCCCCCCTCCTGCCATAACTAGCTTTACCTTTAAGGGCTGGGGATAAAGGTATGTCTGATAGTCTCTGTGATTCCTTCCTGCCTCTGGGGGTGCATCCCCAAGTTTATTAACTTCCCTGATGCTCAGACTTCAGGTGGAGGGAGCAAAGAAGGGTATGTGCAGGGAGACAGGATGGTGTGGGAAGCTGTGATTGTATGGCTTTTTTATTTTGGATGAGGCTATTTTTTGAGGTGGTAAGGAAGTATCAGAATGTGCTGGAGATGGCCCAAGCCACAGCGACTAGTTGTAGTGATGTTACAGGTCCCAGGAGTTGACAGGACCGAAGATTGGTCCAAGGGCTTGCTGGCTTTGCCTGGGAGGAGGCTGCTTTGAGTCTTGGATTTAGCAGCATGGTTGCGCTGGTGGCTTTAACTGGACCGTAGTGACCTCTTGTGAGAGCTGTGAGGATTACAAGCCACGCTGACAGCTTCTGGGCTTGCTCCCTCCAGCCTAGGAGATGGTGGCTGGATGGAGGATCTGGCTCCAGTGGCTGGTGCTCCTTGGCTACAAGCTGGCAAAGTCTTTGCCAGGCTGGACGGCAGGCTACAGCCTGTGGGAATGCAGGATTGCACGAGGGGATGGGGAGGACTGCATGAGTCTGGGGCAGTGTCTGGAGCTAAGCAAGCTCTGCTGCAGAGAGCGTTGCTCCACCTTGTGTTTTTGGGTGTAAAACACATGCTGAGATCCTTATTCTCTGTTCAGGAGGGGAGCAAGTTAAATAGCTGCAGTACAAACTACTGATATGGCTTTTCTCCCCTTGTATTTACCTTTAGGAAGAGCTGTGTGAGCAAGCCCAAGTCCCCAGTTTGGTTGTGCTCTGCCTTCCATTCTAACAGTGAGCTCCCAGGGCAGGAATTGTCCTCCCAAACATGAGCCTTATCTCCGAGCACATTCACAGCTCCAGATTTGCCCTCTGTGGGCACAGATGTTTTAAGAACCCGGGAGGTTTTTCTGCCTTATTACCTTTCCTGGCAGCACCTGATAGGGCAGATGGGACATATCAAAAGTTAATATCTGAGACAGGAAGCAGCCCCTGGAAGAATGCCTGATGCTACTGATATAGCTGCCAAATTGAAGGTGGGCACTGAGCAATTTTCCTGGCTTTAGATCAGCTCCAGCTGGTATGTGGCATCCTGGATAAGGTATCTGCAACTTTATCCCAGGAAGGTGGTTTCCAGCTCTCTGGAAAGACTATATTTACCACTGCTGCCTCCTATTATACATTTGTCCTTCTGAACTTTATCAACAGGAAGGTGACTTACAGTGAGACTGGAAGGGAGAGAAGATGTGTCCAATCAGTAATGCATGTTTAATCATCAATTTCTAATGGTATTTGGAGATTTCCTCTTCAATCAGTAATTAATGTGCCTGGCAATTAGTACTGCAGGACTTTTGGTGCCCTGAGCACTGCAAAGAGGATTCTGAGCAGACCTTTCTTACACTGGGGAAATTCTGAGGAGTAATAAATTTGCTGTAATGTAATGAATTGCAAAATATACCAATTTATTTCCTGGTTCCTCTGACAAGTATGAATCCTTATGTTCAAAACCAGGACAGGTACATTTCACTTTTTGGTAGGCAAGATGTAAAGGTGCAAGCATTGGAAAGGAAGGAAGG
>NW_010315797.1:24296-30146 GCF_000700745.2 Antrostomus carolinensis
GGATTTATGCAATGTGTGTCCTGTGCTTGGCTGCATGAGTTTGGCCACCTGGGCCACGCTCTGACTTGCCAAGTGCTGAGATTGGCATGTTCCTGGATAGTGTCTAATGAGGAATCTGATCTGCAGTTTTAGCTGCTAGGAGCCTTTAATAGTAAGTAGGTTAACTGAGGAAAGGGCTTGTGGAAGAGAGAGGGCTGTGTAATGTCTACTGAGGAAAGTGCACGTGTGCAAAAAGGCACACTGCAGAACTTTGCTGTTTTATTCATGCTTTGATAAAATGTTTCCCTCTGTCTCAGAGCACCTTGACCTGAGTCATTTGTGTTAGAGGCTGGCAACTTTGCACTGATTGGGGAGAAGAAAAAAATAGGGGAGGAAAATTATTAAAAATGCTTCTCTTGATTTGGAGGTTCAGCACTGTCTTGGATTACTGCTGGCTTCAAACACAGCAGCAGAACCTCTTGTGTTTAGCCCCAAAGGAGTCCCTAATTAGTGGAGAAACTGCAAAGCTCTGAACATGTTTGGGAATGCTTTAGTGCAGTGGCCCCCTGAGGTTCATTAAACAAATGAATTCAAAGCAGTCAAGTAGCTAGGATCTTCAAAGTGACAAGGACCTAAGTCCCAAGGAAGGCCGCACAGCCATGAAAATAAGCTGGCATTGCACATAAAATGTTTGCTAAAATGGGTGGAATAAAGGCACCCTTATCTTGGCAGCGTGCCAGGGGCTCCTGGCCTTCCAGGCTTACCATGCTGCTCAACATGAGAATATGCATCAAAAGCCCACTTAAAAGATCACTATTCAGTCTCAGCTTTTCCATTTCCTCCATCCCTCCTCCCCACAGTTCCTGCCTGGCCACGGAGCCGTTTGTGTTCAGGTACAATTAGGCTCCAGCAACAGAACTGATCCAGAAGTGAGTGAGAGAACATTTGGATGTGGGTTATGCTTACATACATGTACTGATACACATACACACATCTGCCCAGGTGCTGGTAAACAGCAAGGTCAGGGCTGGCTGTAAGGGGAAGCACAACCACTGCCAATCTATTTTAGCAACAGTGGCAAAATGCCTAACATGTGATTTAGGTTTAGCACTTGAATTTATGTTCCTTCAAATGGCATGTACTCTGATAAGCAGGCTTTGTGGCTTCCATGAATGTCTACTCTGTCATGGAGACACTTTCTACAATGTTTTTATACAAGAACCCCCACCAGATCAATGCATTCTGCTCTGTGAACTCTGCAAATACCCAAGTTGTGCCAGTGTCAGCATACAAATTGAGGAAATAAACAGAACACAGCTGTCTTGTGATCAAGGGAAATTACATTAATGGTTTACCCTTTATCATCACCTATTTATATTATTACGGTAAACATGAAAAGCCTTTCCTGAAGTCATTGTGTTAGTTGCTGTCTGGAGAGAAATAAGGCTTGTCTTTTCCTTTAAGTGCTTCCATCTGAATATGGGAGATACAGAGGAGAAATTTTCTATTCACACTTTCTTTTGCAGAGGTGGAAGCATGGGGCAGATGAATTAAGTGATGTACCATGGCCATAAGGAGGGTCTGTAGCAGAGCCAAGAATTGCTTTCTAATTCCCAGTCCTGTACTTCATTTCAGCTAAGCTCTGAGCAACTTCAAGTACACAGAAGGTAGCTGGCTGTTAACCTCAGAGATAAGAACCATGCATAGAAGGGTGATCCAGCTCAGGAAGAACAACAGAGAGCACAAAGCCAATAAAAAAATGCCTCCACATTTTGCACCAGAGAAGGACCTGAGCTGACCTTGCATGAGAAGGACAATTTTGCCACTTTGAAACCTTGTGAATAATTAGGGGAGGGACTCCTACCTTTCACTGATTTTTGGTGGGCTGTGGGATTCTCCAGCTTAGAGACTTGACCTGATATCTCTTCTGTTGTTTGCATGGCAAGGTGTGATCAGTTTGCTTGCTCCAGTTCAGCAGCTCTGGCCAGTTGGAGCTGGCTGTGGCTGATCCTTCTGCCTATGGGTAAGATGTAGCATCTCCTCTGAAACAGCAGCATCCAGGAATGACAAACTAATGAATGGTGCTATTGGGAGAGCACAAGTAGGGACCAGTGCTTAATTTATCAAAGGTGAAGAGAGACCAGAGTTAATTATATACCAAGACTTATATAAATACAACATGAAGGGCTTTAGTTAAGCCTCTCACAGCCTGGTTGTTCAGTGCACAGGTACTGTTAGTTCTCTGGGATGCAAATCTTTCTGGCTTCTTGTCATGTCCTAAAGGAAAGTAGAGAGCTTGTCTTGTCCCAGATTTTCTTTCCTGTTTGCTTTGGCCCAGGGATTTGCAGGTAAATCAGTTCATTCTTATTAGACCTGCTTATTTAAACTTTAGCTCCTGCTATTTCTTCATGTTTCAGTGATCCTTACTAAGCTGCTGCTAGATGCAAGCTTGTTCCTTGGAACTTCCCTCAAGAGGGTTTCTGAAGTCCCCTTAGGAAAATGAGCAAATGGTTGTGTATAGACACCCAAATTCAGGATCTGGGCCATGTTATGCTCCATTCATGTTAGGCCAGTGGCCTACTCTCAAGCATATGCATTACACTGTCTTCTATGCTGGACCAGTGGTTGTATGAGTGATTGCATCTTCTGGGATGCTGCCCTTCACTGACAAGGGATTGTCCCTGCCACCTTCCTAAAACCTAGCTAGATGTACAAAGGTAAGATATCCTCAGCCTGGGTGTGCTGTGGGAATGTGAAAGGGGGCCCATGTCCTACTGAAACCTGGATTCCCCACATGAAAGAGAGGCCAATAAATACAAGAGGGTGCTCACAGCTGTGCTGCTGGTAATCTCAGCAGAGAGCACAACCTGAGGGATGGGCACACGCCTCCTTTCTTTGGGCCTTAACTTAGGAAAAGTAATAATTGATTTCTATCAGTGAGTTCTTCAAATATGAAGCCAAGCTCTGAAGTGTTTCCCCTGCAGCCATTTAATTTGGGGAATGGACTGATAGACTGATGTGATGGAAAGGTTTGTTACCTTAATGCCAATGTGGCCCAAAGACAGACTAGTGCTTTTCCATCAGCAACATGGGCTCTAGGCAACAGGGAGGTGCTGCCTCCCCCAGTCATCTTCCTCCTGCCTTGGCATGAAAGGCCTTTAAGCAATTACTGGACTTAAACCTCTCCCATCTTACCGTGAGAAAAAATGGCTGCACAAAATAGGCAGCAGGAGGTAATTTCACAGTTGGACAGCCATGACTCAGGAGACCTCCTACCTTTCCCAGCTGAGGTAAGGATGATAACAGCCTTCCCTTCTCTAAGGGAAGCCAGAAAGCCTCAGCACTCTCTTTTAAAATTTGCTCTTTTTTCCTTTCCCCATTCTAATAAGAGCTACTGCATGGAATCAGATTATTCTTAGAACTGTTCCCTAAAGCAGTCTGATGTCAGCAGAGGTCTATATCTTCCCCTTTGTCCTTTCCACTCTTGCTTGCACCCACATCTCGTTTAGACACAAGAGAGTAAAGGTTCACTCTAGACAAGAGCATGTTCAGACCTGGAAGACTAAATTGGGGTATTTTTCTCCTCAGTAGCACATGATGGAGCTAGCTGGTTTCTTGCAGCATTTAGCCTAGCTTGACAGGAGATAGGACCCTCAAATTAATGTCTATATTGTTTTACACTTTAGCTAGTTCCATTTCATCTCTCCAGATCTTTTTGGGCTACACAACACAGTCTGTTTCCCCTTCTTTGTAGATAGGAGTAGTGTTGTTGGGTGGTATATGATGGCTTGGCAGAGGCTGGGAAACTGGAGCACATGCTGAAGTGACAAGCCAGCAAAGCTGAGACTGGCATGCCAGTTACTGTATTGCAGCAGGGACCCAGGGTGTTAGTGTCACCTCTTTGGAAGCTAATCCTTTAGGTCTGTGCTGGGGGAAAATCAGCAGAGATATGTGCTTGGAAGCTGCTTGCACCAGCTGGGCTGCTTGCCTAGCTCATCACCCATGTTATGAGTTTCACCAGCCACTTTGTATATTCAAGGTGGAATTTGAGGTAAAAGTCTGAATAGTAAGGACTTTTAGTCTGGCACGAAGCACAGAAGGTTGCATTTCTAGCAGGATAAATATATATTTAAGCCCGCCCACTGATTTCTTTTTTCAGACAGCATAGATGCAGTTAGTGCCAGAAGGGACCACTCTGCTGCAGAATAGGACCTGCTAGAGAAACAGCTGGGAGGATCCCTGCCATGGGGTCTGTCTGCCACTTGCCAGTTGAGTTCTCTAGTATTTGCATCAGCCTGATTTAACAATCATAGCTTTGCTTGTCCCTAATTATGGTACGTGTCATGTAACAGCCAGCTTGCCTGCGTTTAATCACAGTACACTTAACAGCCTTGCTCCTTTTGCAAATAAGAAAGAAAATACAAAACAAGTACAAGTGAGCAAATGTCCAGTTACATTGTCAGAGGCCCAGGGGTGAAGGAATGCAGGTTTTCTGCCTCCATAATAATTTGTGTTGTGTGGAGCTGACCTCCTGTTGCAGAGGTGGATGCAGTGTCAGAGCCAAGATGGGGAGCAGGTATGGAGGAGACTGCCTGGCTTCTGGAGTGAGTGGCTGTGAGTGCACAGCAGCTCAGCCAAAGGATCATTACCCCATGAAGGTGATTTCCCTTGGTAAGCTGCTGATTTTGCACGAGTTCCTTGGAGTAGGGGCTGTCACTCTCTGTGGCTAAGCAGATAATTCTGCAGATAACAGAGTCCATCTTTTCAGCCCTTTATCCACTTGCACATATTTAATGACATAATAAAATGGTGCCTTCTTTCCTGGAGAGGAAGGGATAACCCCACTTTGCTGACTGTCATCATTCCAGCAAGTTGCAGTGGCAGAGGCTGCTGTTACGCTTCAGCCAGACACTGAGGATGAGCCTCTGGATGGCTTCAGAGTTGCTTCTCTGGGCAGTATGAAACCCTGAGCAAGGCAGGAGCCATTTCTGTTCCCCTGCGTGTCTGTGTCAGTAATCTCCTTGGATAGGTCACTGACCCAAATTTCAGGCATCACAAAACTCCTGGAGCATGGGAATAAATATTTACTTAGCGAAATCCAGCAAACAAAGGAAGAAAAAATACAGAACTTTTCAAACAACAAGGATTTGTGTGCTTTATTGGGGTATTTTTTTGTTTTGTTTTGTTTTTTTACCTTAAAGCAATTAAAGTTTTGTCAGAAATATTTGTATTTCCAGGAAAATGGTTAATGAACTTGATGAACAACAACAGCAGGAAGTATTAAAGCCAATAACTGTCCAACTGTGATATACGGCTCTGTGTCTAATAGTAAACTCAAGGACTTCTACGATGTTGTATTGTTCTGCAGTCCCTAGGTTGCTAGAGGGGTTTTCACCTGGAGCTGATTGACCTGAAAGACTGACACTAAGACGGAGATCCTGGCCTGAACCAACTGGGATGAATTAAGATTTTAAGGTGCTGGACAGAGCTTCTTTAAGGGCAGCTTCATGTCTACCTCATGGGAAGCACGTTAGGTGCAGAGACAGCAAAAAGGGAAATATAAAGAGAAGACCACACATGAGAGGATACATCTGCACTGGCTTCCATGTACCTTCAGTGCAGAAAAACATGTCCTTCAGAAGTGATTGATGGGTGAGCATCATGTATGAACTTGCCTTTCAAGCCCTCTCTGTGCAAGATGCAGCTGGAACTGCACTATGTGTGGCTCAGTTGGCAGGCAATTATTTCTGATAATGGAGGGGAAATCACTTTCCTAAATGGAGCATGATAAGAAGTTCTTTTGTGATTCTCTTTGCTGCTTTGTTATGAGATATATAGATGGAAAAGCCCATTGCAGCTCAGGGTCAGTTC
>NW_010315797.1:30176-42975 GCF_000700745.2 Antrostomus carolinensis
GATGAGGAGCCACGTGGGCAGACAGGAGAGAGGTGACTGATATGTAGGCAGATGAGATGACATCGCATGGAACATTCCCTCAGGATCTTCTAGCTAAAGAAAGTTTTCTCTTACTTCTCAGGCTATGAAGGAGAAGGAATTGCAGTTTAGAGATTGACAGACTTCAGGGATTGTCTGGGGGGGCAGGAGGGGGAGCTACCAGCAAAGCTGTGACCTGCAGAGTCCCAGGTTGATGGAAGACTGCTGGGCTGACTTCTTCTGCAGACCCACTGGGCATCCACTGTGCACATCTTGATTAATTCTTCCCACTATGCTCTCCTTGGCTTCATGGCCAGAAGGAAGAGAGGACAAAACTCCTTACTTCTCCCTGTCTGAGTGTAAAAATTTCTGTTGTTGAAGGAAACAACCAAGACAAAATCCAGGGTGTGTGAAAAAATTGAGGTAGTTTTTAAGCAGCAGTCTTAAGTACAGAGAAGAAACAAATTCTGTTATCTGCTATGTCTGTGATGGATGGATGAGAGTGGGTCTGGTCTGTCCCGTGTCGCAGTCACAAGTTGGCGGGCTCAACTCCTCTGCTGCACCTGGCTCAGCATTTTTATTTATTTTATTAACTTATTTAGTAATCAGTTTAATGAATGAACCTGAAGTTTTGGAAGCTAAACTGTCAGACTATCACTACAGCAGTACCCAGTGCTCTAAGGTTTGGCTTCACTGTACTCAATAGACACGCTTAACTTTAAGCAATGATTTCAACTTTGAGATTAGAAGGTGCTCAGAATCAGTATTCTGTGTGTAGCTGGTATTACCTTTCCACAGACACGGTAACAAATAGAGTCACTGTGTCTCCTGGCATGGCCCACAACCTGATTAATAGGATTATAAACAGTCTTGTCATTGGCAATGAGATCAAGCCACCTGATAAATGCAGGGTAGGGGCTGCCTGCAATCTGAGCCTCAGTCAAGACTCTGAAAGGAAGGAGTCTCTCTGTAGAGATGGAGGAAGGAATAAGAAATTGTTTCAAGAAGATTAAAAGCAAAGCAGAAATTAGCTTTTTGGGGGGCTTTTTTTTTTTTTCCCCCCACCTAACTATGCCTTTTGCCAGAAGAATTAGATTTTTATGATTTATCATTCTGCTGTAAAGAAAGGGGAGATTCTGGTTTTCAGAAATAACACACAAATCTCAGGTTATTTCTTTCGACTTCCCAGTGGACATTTTCACCCCTCAAGCTCCCCTGAGAAACTGTCCTGCCCTTTTTTGATAGAACTAATTTAGGATTTTTCAATCTGCTTCATCTGAGACAAGGCAGATGCTGCCAACCACAGGCTTTTGGTGCCCTGTGACTTACGGCTTGCTCATATGATACCAATCTATCAGAAAGAGCCCCTTGACCTCTTGCTAGTCTCAAGTTGTTTCAACTCCATTAACCACATTAGTACAGCCCTGTTTTACAGCGGATGCTGCTCCTGAAATATTATTTGGATGTTGGAGACAGAGCGTGAGGCCATCACAGGCACAGGCAATGCCAGTCCTCACTTTTTCATGCTTTTCACTAATTTAATCTCCTCCTTACAGCTCCCTCCACAGCTATCTCCATTTTTGGTAATATCTTTGGTCATGAGGAGAAGGAACTAGTCCTGCTTTAAATGGGAGAAAACTCCATCCCTTCTGGTAAAGCCACACCTATCTTCCTTCAGGAGAAAATACTGACCAAACAGATGTGCAGTTATGAATCCCAAGGGAGGTGCATCACTAACTTAATTTTATTTTTTTTTTTTAAAGCACTTGACAGTAAATGCAGGACTTGGACTAGTTCATGCCTCTGTGATGCTACAGGCTGATCAAATATCACAGAAGAAATAGTATCTGTCTCAAATGTACAGGAAAGCTGAATGCTGGAACCTGAAAGCTGTCTAGGAATTGCTGCATTCTTCCTGTACCACTATGCCTAGGTATTTCTAGTTATTTATACCAGCTCTCTGAAAGGCCAGCCTCTGAAGCCCATATTCATTATGGATAGTGTTCCACAAAGGCTGTACTGAGATCAACAGAACTGTTTTTGGACAGAGCTATATATGCTGCAGCACGAGGTTATGGGAACCAGGCTGAAATTCTGGCTCATTGGAGTCAATGGGACTTTTGCCATTGATTTAATTAGAGTCAGAATTTCCTGTCACTAACAGTGTTAGAAGGAGGCACTAATCCAAGGGCATGAATACAGGGGTTTACTAAAGCATTTATTTTAGCAGCATGGCCCAGGTTTGCTGCTGCAGGATTGAACTTGGTGCTGGTGTAACTTCCCAGGGATTGATGAGATGGCCGTGGCATGAGCCAGCATTCCCTGCCCACAGAGGGCAGCTGGCAGCTCTGTTTGTGAAGTTCTCTTCAGACTTGGGTTTTCAGCTGGAGGCTCTGTTTGTTTGCAGTGGAGCTTTCTGCCGTGTCTGGAGAGAGAGAACATCAGCATGCGTAGTGTGCTCCTGACACCCTTTACAGAGAAATCATAACATATTAGCTACAAATCTGCCTATGCTATGTTTGTTCAAGTTAATAAATTATGCTGGAGAATAAGTAGATGCTAAATTACATCCTGGTCTGGCCAGAACTTTTATATTGCCTGTCAGGACTGTAATATTAATTATAGCCTGCCTCAGATGCCCTCAGGGAGAGCTGGCAAATGGCTGCAGCAGTCATCTGTGACTCTCCTAGCTCTTATTTGATTTTTCGTTTAATCAATGCCCAATAAATCCATAATCTCCTGAATCTGGACATCTGTGTTTACTGTAACCATGGAGTGACCTAATTAAATTCCAGTTTACACCATCTCAGGATGAGACTGGACACTTGGCTTTCTGCTTTTGGGGCATCATAGTAGTGAGGGAATATCCCCATGCTTGTCAGTGACCTTTGTGAAACCTGTGGAGGCCCTAGGAAGGGGATTTGGGGGAGAGAGCAGGACAAATCTTCTCAAAAGTGGTGCAGAGGTTCTTTGCTACCTGCTGTACACTCAAGGCCTTTTTCTTGCTATGAACAGCTGCAAAAACATATCCACTGGAAAGTGCTCCAAAGAGCTGCTATTTAGCTGAGCACAGCCTACACCTCAATGTCAAGTACAGCCCTTTCCTGGGAAAGGTCTATCCCTCTGGCTTGTTGGGCTGTGGTTTTATAGCCACTGTGTAGTGCAATGAAGATGAGCCATTCCAGCTCTGTTTTTTGAGTTGAAGGGTTGTATTAGGTTTGTTGGCCTTGTAATGATCCCTGCAGAGCAGGTCTGGCTGTTGGACCTTCTCTTTGTCCAGATCAATAGCACGTTTAAGCAGGAGCCATTCCAAGTGCTTGCTGCATGATGAGGCTATTAATCTCTTTGAGGTGACCCACTAAAAGTGAGCGTGACACACCCTTCATTATCACAGTTTATGCAAAGAAATGGTGCTGTTAAACCCAGCATAAAGACAGGGGGATGGATAGACAATGCTTAGAATTACTATGCTGGGTCTCACACCCTGTTTTTGGCCATAGCAGTAGTGAATATTTAGAGATGAATGCAAAAGTATAGAGTATATGTGGTGCTGCTGCCAGATTGTTAGTGTCTTAAGGACTCCCTGTGTTACAGGGCACCTCTAGACCATCCCCTTTAATGGTTGCTGATGACTGATAAAATGACAGATGGATTTCCTGCTCTTTGGTAATGCTTTATCAATCCTGACCATAGTGATCTTTGCTTACAGCCATGAACCAAGGCATTTTATCTGCAACTGACTTACTCCTCTCAACCTCTTAATCTTCAGAAATGCTTGTTCTAGATTAAATGGATTAACAGGCCATAGTTTTAATTTCAGATGAACAAGCAATAAATTGTTGTGCTAGGAATGAGACTTGTTGTTTGTATATGTTGTTGGTAATACAGTTTAACCTTCCTGTGGACTGTTTTCTCCACTGAGCATGATCTGCATTAGAAAGAACAGATTTAGTTGTTTTATGTGTTAAGAATCTGATCTGTTTGCTCTGTGCTTCTTTCAATAAACTTTGTTTAATAAACGCTAATTGTTATTAATGCCTTAAATTAATTACAGCCGTTTTCACTGCCCCTCTGTATCCATGCTGCATCACCAAAGGATCACCATGGCAACTTGCTCACCAGGGTGAACATGCACATTCAGTGTTTCCTTGGGCCTGATGGTTCATAGACAGCTCTGGGCCTGGAGACAGCATAGGCTGTTCCCTGCCTTCTTGGCTGATGGTTTGCAGGGTGAGGAGCCCAGAGAGGCTCGGAGCAGTGGGACATGAGGGAGTCTTGGTGTTACTGTATGAGCCTCACTTGGGGCCTCAGTTTCCCCTTTTGTAAAATAGAGATGAACCCAGCTACCCCAGACATCTCAAATACTTTGGGATACGCTGATGGAAAGGAAAATTGGTTTACATTTCTCCCTTTACTTTTGTGGATGAGATTAATTCTGTACGAGCTCAGAGCCCCTCAGAATCACAGACATCCTGGGTCCTAAGTGTTTGATAATATCAGCACAGGCTCTCATGTGCAGATACCTGGGGCTTCTGGTTGTCACTGCATGGCCATGAAAGTGCAGCACTGTTGCTGGAGGGAGGAAAGCAAGAGGAAATTGGTAAAGCGTAGGAGAGAGAAGTTTGTGTGCCCAGAATGGGGAGCTGCAGTGTGCAGGCTGGGGACAGAGCCCCTCGAGGAGAAGGAGCTGCACAGACTTCAGTTGAAGACAAAGCATCCCACCTGACCCAAGGGAAAGTGTCGAACAGCTCCAGCGTTTACATTTCTTAGGCATGCTGCATCCAAGAAACCCATAGAAACCTTTGGCTGAAGGGCTTTGCAGTGCACATTTTCTCCTTGACTTGCAATCAGCTCTGTTTCCACTTAAATTACAGCTGCACTCGGTCAGCTTTTTGATCTTTCCTCTTTGGGGTGTGCACTATTAATTACTACCTGCCTTCCAGGTTGCCCAAGGAAGTTGTAGATGCCCCCTCCCTGGAAGTGTTGAAGGCCAGGCTGGATGAGGCTTTGAGCAACCTGGTCTAGTGGAAGGTGTCCCTGCTGATGGCAGGGGGGTTGGAACTGGATGAGCTTTAAGGTCCCTTCCAACCCAAACCATTCTAGGAATTGTCCTAGGGAGTCCTGGCAAATGGCTGGCACCAGGTAAATAAAAAAATAATAGTGACAGGCTGGGTGTGGGCTGGGGGTGCAGGTACCTGGTGGGGTGCCTGGGAGTGCTGCCTACGGGCTGGTGGAGCCCGGAGAGCTGGAGGTCGCTCTGCCATCCCAGCACTTTGCTGAGGTTTCCATCTTCGGGGGCTGGACTAGATGATCTTTGAAGGTCACTTCCAACTCAAATAATTTGATGCTTCTATCATCTCTCCCTGTCCACAGCTTTGCTTCCCGGGCAGGCTGTCTTCTCCGACTGGCCCAAGCAGAGGGTGGTGGCAGGGCTACAGGCTTTCCCCCTAGTGCCAGCAGATGGCAATCCTTGACTAGGCAGTGCCCGGGAGCTGGGGCAGGGACCCAGACGTGATTCCCCCTGGCATATGACAACCCAGATCCAACAGCTGGCCCTTCTAACGGCTCCGAAGCAAAGGAGTTGGTGGGTCCCAAGTAGTGAGAAGGCGATTAGAAAGAGGGGGGCTCTCGGAGATGCACGGGATGGTTTTTTTTGCAGAAGCAAGCAGGCAGGCAGGACTACTGAACAGCAGTGGCAAAGCCATACTTCCCCAGCCTCCTCCCGCTCTGATCAGGGGTGGGCTGCAAGGCTTGTCTGCCATGCATAATTTACAGCTTTGCTGCAGTGATTCTAAGACAGTTGGCTTTGAAACTTTAATATGAAAGGAAAAAATGCTGTTATTTTTTGCTCTTCTTGTGTGCTTTGGGCAGGAGACTTAAAGGGACAGAATTGAGATTAATAAATTGGAAAGATGCAAAATAAAGTGGCGGGTTGTCTACAGATGTTTGAGCAAACTTTCTGCATATTATTCACCATTGGGGAAAGGAAAAGACTCAGTATAGGCAGTCAAGAAAGAGGGGATCGCTGGTATGATGGGAATGTGCTAATTTGGCATCATTACTTCAGTTCCTTGCTCTGACACAGACTTCCTGCATGGACTTGGTCAGATCCCTTAGCCTTTTTTTCTGCCTCCATTTTCTGACTGCAGGGCAGAGATGCAGCCCTGCTCTCTTGAAGGCCACCATGCTAAGGAGTGCTGTCTGTCTTCCTGTGGGTTCCATATGGACAGCAGCTGTGGCCAAAAGCAGGACTGCATTTTAGGTGGGATACAAAGAGGCGAGGATGGGGCTGCTGAGTGACCTTAGTGATTAGGCCATATCCGCTCTGACACTGTCCCTCATTTACCTTCCAAAGCAGGGGTTTCTCAGTTCAGTAGCTCCAATTGCTGGGGGAATATATTCTGCTTCTCTTCCTTACTATTTGCTATTTCTTCATGGGCCAGTGACTCTGATATTAAGTGCTGCTGTTGGGAAAACTAAATGAAAACATAGGGCAACAAATCAAGGAGCAATTGCTTCACCGGCTTTTGATGAACTCTCTGCAGCTGAGCATGAATTTTTCCAATGACTAGCATGCACATGCATTTTCCCATGACATTTGTTACAAGTCTTGCAATTATTTTGTCTCTGAAAATCTTACTTAAAGCACAGTGGGCTGTCTTTCCCCTGACAACCACTCTGAATTTGCTGATACACACGTGGGCCTGGGAGCCCAGCTATCCACATGCACAGCTGTGGTATTTCAAGGCTATCCAGAAAATGGCCAGGGCATTGCCTCCATCATTGCTCCTCATGAGTATATCAGCAAAGGAAGACTCTGCAGCTTTTCTGCTAGGGGAACAAACTCACCCAAGAGCCCTGATGCCCTTTCAGGGATGCACAGGAGAATCCAGTTTCTTAAAAAAAATTGTATTGGTGGTGTGAGCTTAGCAGGAGTTTGAGATCACTGGAGGTTACTCTTTGGTACAAGAGAAGCACAGCAATTTACTGCTTTTTTTAAGCAGCATTTGTACGGATGGGAACATGGTCTAGAAATCTAATTGAGTCCAATGTTTTGTGTTTTCTTACCTTCAGAAGAGGGATGAATTGTGCTCTTTTCAAATATGAGCGTTTTCAGTTTTAGCTTATCTGGGTTTCCACGGTCCTGTTTGAAATGATCTCCACCACAGAGAATGAACCTTTGCTGCAGATTCCATGCCAGGAACCCTTTTCTTGCTATGGAAAGCAGTATATTTTTAAATTGACCTAAAAGTCATTGGACTCTCATTTTTGCTCAGCCTGTGGCTCAAAAATACTAATGAATTTTACACTTAACATCTTGAAACATTCCTTGTCTCGTTGCATTAAAAACATTTTCCAGCCAAAACAACGGTTGTAGATCAACCATTTCTGGTACCATTATAATTTAAAAGCAAGTAGATCTTGTATAACTGCAAATGTCTTTGATAACTTCCTTATGACAAGGATCCTCTAAAGACTTGTCTGTCCAGGTTTGGACTAGCGGGATGGGATTTTTCTTTTGCCAAATTTCTCTTACAAAACATTTTCTGTAGCATTTTGCATCTCAGTCCTTCTGGTTTTTGTACTGTGGATAAAATCTCCTGGGGTATTATCATGACTTGTGTGCCAGACATTTGAGTCAGGCTTTGATCACTCTGCATGGAGGAGTTGAAGAAGTGGGATCTTTTTTAACAAGTGGCATAAGAATAACAAAAGCACTAGGCTCTCATTCTAGTACTCTGGAAGAAGAGAGTGCAGGCAAGTATCTACAGAAGGAACCAGGAGTAGCTAAAAGGGAAAAGCAGGAAATCTACAATGCTGTCAGTGATTCTGCAACAGATCTGACTTTAGTTGCTTCGGAGTAAAGACACATTTCAGCGTCTGGGAGGAAAGTCAACTCTAGCAAGTGACCTGCTCCCAGCATTGGATGTGCATTTCTCCAGCTCAGCAGCATGCAAAGCTCTCTTGTCAATACATCCATATTTCACAATACATGTATAGCTTGGCCCCCTGAGACCTCACTTAGCATGACGTCTAAAAAAACCCCAACCTTCCTTTTTTTCTTCCTACTGAAACGAGCATGGGAAGGTTTTTCTTTTTTCTTTAAAAAAAAAATAAAAAAAAATTAATGTCTAAGACTGACCTCAAAACAGCTGAAATCCTTCATCATCAAAAGCAACCCTTGCCTCAGCTGTAAGTGATGAGTATCTGCATTTATTGCTAGGGAGACACTACCCTGGTTTTGCTTGGGAAACCTGACTGGTGGAGCTAAGAGTGCCTGGATCATCCCTTGGATGCAGCACATACGTGGGTGGTGAGTGGATGGTTTAGGGTTTTTATGCTGACTGTAAGGCTTTGCTCATCATTTAGAATACTGAACAGGTTAGTACTATTTATCAGCATGGAATTCTATCTAAAGAACAGGCAAACAAAAATAATCACAGAATTAAAAAGCTCAAAAATGAGGACATCTAAGAGATAAAAAGCACTTGATTGCATTCCTGTAAAACTACATTTTCCTTGCTGTTTGAGACACATTTGACAGGGCTTTTCAGAGCTACCTGTCCTTTAAATCAGTTGGGAAGAAACTGATGCCGAGGCTAACCTGTGCTTTGGGGAGACTTCACTGTCAGTCCCACAGACCCCATCTCTGTACCTTTTCTTCTCTGTCAATAATTGAGGTGGACTCCTGTTGTTAATGCATGTACTCTGGTAATGTCGGTCATTCTTCATTACAATTTGCCTACAGTAACAGGCTGTGAGTTTGATTATGTAAACATCTTGTAAGTAATCAGTGCAATTAAAATGGCAAAGTGCATCAGAATTTGCATTAAAATATCCTAGTCATTAAAGTTGCTTGCAATTTCCTCCAGGATCCACAGCTTTGAAAAGCTTTTTTACTCCCTCAATCCTACCAGTTAAAAGACAGCATTTTCTGTCTTGGAGCCTAAGAAATAATCAGCAGAAGGAAATTGTTACTCTTAAGAGCCTTATTGCTTATTAATGGAGGTAATTAAATGGCTCTAACTAAGCTGAGGATAGCATGAAGCCTGAGAGTGCATGTATACATATTCCCTGGTTTGAATACTATGCTCAAATTAATAAAATAATTGATTCAGACAATGGCTTATGTCTGGGATTTGCTCTCGAGACTGGAATGAAGACAGTTGCTTCCTCTAAGCTTCGTTTTTGCCATAGTATAGCTAAAAATAGCCCAGGTCAATGCTTGCAATAGAGCAGCTGTTATGTAACAGCATTAGATGCCACAGAAACACCCAAAATAGATTAAGAGGTGGAGGAGCCAGGCTGTTATCTTGCTCCTGACTTAGCCAAAGGAAAGCAAATAGCTGGAGCAGAGCAAGGAGATGAGCTCTGCAGTGGTGCAAAGGAAGTGTTAACTACATGGGGCACTTAGCACTTTAGGTTGCTGTATCCACAACACCTTGGATAGGGAGCTGCTCTGGGATGCTGCAGTCATCAAGTGGGGTTTGGGGAATTCTGTAGTGAAATATCTCCTTTGCCCTCCTGTTTGCCTAACGTGGGTGCCTAATGAGCTTGGGAATATGAGACAGGGAACATAACACATGACTAGATCAAGCAAATACAGTGAGTGGTGGTTTCTCTCTTGTCCCTGCTAAACCTGGATGAAGCCCAGCTCCCCTAGGTCTGAGGAGCAGGAAAGGATTTGAAATGGAAACATGAGAGGGTTTGCTTGAGTGATATCTCTGTGTAAATAACAAGAATATGAAGCATAAATGTCACATTAGTGCAGTTTTTGATGAAAGTCTCCAGGTTTTCTTTTGCTATGAAAGAAAATGGTTTGGTGTTTGCACAGCAGTCCCGGGATGCAGCCCAGGCTGGCCTCCCATCCTCAGTGTGTGCAGCAGAGCCGTACCTCTTCTGTAACAGCTGCGTCTTGGAAGATGGCCCTGTCTGGCCTGGCTCCTCGGGATGGTCTCCAGAGGTAGGTGTGGGGGAGTAAGAGAGGTATGGAAGGTCAACACTCAGTAAAAGCTAAGCCAGCTCAAAAACCTCATTACTTTTTGCATTGCTGAACTTCTGCGAGGCAAATGAGGACCATCTTAACAGCATGAACAACAAACCTGAAAGAACTAGGACCTTATTATAGCTGTTTGTTCTTAAAAGCCTAGTTCACTGAAGTCACCAACTTGATTATTAGTGGTATACCTAAAAGCCATGTCCGAGATGGTCAGGAGTTACATCTGGAGTTACTGTATGGACATCTAATGAAGAGCAATCCCTGCGCAGTGGAGGGTAGGTACTAAATGCACTAGATGTGTAGAGGCTGGTTTGACTATCATAGTGTTATGGTCTCTGAAAAACTGTGTAGAGAGAAATTAAGGAAGCCTGTAGCAAAAGTTAGAAATCGAGCAAGATCTCTTGAATACCACTGTGTTATTTTTGTGGATAAATCACAAGACATTAATTTCTCCTTTAAAGTGTATCCTGTCACTTTCAGCCAAGTGTCAGTCACTGAGATAAGTGTCACTGCTGAGATAAAGCATTGTAGGTGTTTAACAGCTACACAGCAATGATTCCTTATTGCGACTCTACAGTGGCAAGTGAAGGGTTAGAGAAAATGAAACTGCTGATATATTTACACTGCACATCCTTTATGCTGAGAAGCTGCTGTGCTGCTTAATGCTGTGTGCTGATGTATTAATATTTAACTCTTACACAATCACAGGAGAGAAAGGCCTATTTGAAATTTAACCTGCAAAATGCAACTGTGTATCAGAGTTGCAATGTTTTGTGCCTATGTTAATCTCATCGAAGTTGCAATGGTCCTGGGATAGAAGAAAAAGAGAACCAAATGTACAATTGCTTTTCTGAATAGCATGCACTCTGCTTTGGGATACCATGTTAGGTTTTTAAGCTTGCTGAACTGTTGGAACACTTTGCTTAATATTAGATAAGACATAAGCAGAACTTAGTAGTGAAATGTGGAGAGATTTGTACTGAATATTTTGGCTTTCTGCTGTTAAGTGGAATATAAATTTTGCATTCTGGATATGAACATTGAATATGCTCCAAATTTTGCTGTACCTCAATAATCCAAGTATTTGTAATGTTGACTTGAGTCTGCTGACTAGTAATGACCATAGCAATGAGAAATCAATGATCTACTGAGCTTGCACAGCTTTAACTTCTGGGGTTTTGTCAGCCAACTGAAAGGCAATGTGCGAGTGTGGTACCAGAGACCTGGGATTCTGCCCTGTGTATCTTGTGGGGAAATTAGCGGAGAGATGACTGTAGGCATGTGTTGCATCTCAATTTAATTTCACCTTTTTCTGCAGAGCAGTGTAAGTATATGTGTCAGAGCTGGGTGTTCTCTCTGATGGGAGGAGACTGAGAAAAGCTGTCTTTAATTTACCCGAGAAGAAGAAAGAGAGACTAAAAATAGAAAAGAGAAACCAACCAGGACAATGATAGTAGGGGAGAGAGGAATCCCTGGGTATAAGCACACATCACTGGTGTGTTTGTTCACTTCATTGCAGAGCTGAATTCATTATCTGAATTGAAGTGATGACAGACCTTTTTCTCTCCCAGAGGACCAACTGGCTCATCAGGCCTAGGAGGACTATTATCCAGGCTTATTTGGCTAGTGTTTTGATGTCACATTCTCTGTTTGTTGATAGGATGATGCAGGTGGAAGATGCCACTAAGGCAAGCTGCTGATATACAGGCATGCAATTACGCTCTATCAAATTTGCCTCTTGGTGGGTAGCCCTAAGTATATTAAAATGCTGATCTCCACTCTGCAGAAGGAAGTGGAAAATCCAGCCATAATGACTGTTTTGTAGTGCTGAACATGAAGGAGTGATTAAGGATCTGCTTCTTGTTTTGTTTTGTTTCTCCATATAATAATCCAGGGACAGTAGTGCCAGGCCATGTAAGCTGCTGTGAAAACGTGTTCTGAATGAACCCTGGAATGAAGGGAGGGGTGTCTGTTTCAGAGGGACAAGGTACAAAAGATGTTATTTGGTGGGGCTCAGCTTGGACACACACAGGTCTGTATGTGTACCTCAAAGAAAGATGTGTGAATCTAATAATGAGTTAATTTTGTCAGCCAGGAACTTTTCTGCATTTTGCATTTCAGGCAGGGTGGATATGAGGAAGAGGAGCAGGGAGATTGATTCCTGGGAAAGAAAGGAGTTCAAAACTAGCCTTTCACAGAGGCTTGGGCAGGGCAGAGTGGTGCGGAAAAAGCTTGGCAAAAGACATTAGGGTTTGGATATGAGGAAACATGGAGATCAGGGCAAGGAAACCTTTTCTGGTTTGACTATGTGTTCTGCATTGGTAAAAAAGACTGCATTTAAGAAATCTGACCTCTGCCAATTCCTCCTTCTCCCTGAAATAGCACAGAGACTCAAAATTTAGGCTAGTCACTTGGATGACTTAAATCTGAACTTAATGGGTATCAGTACACAAAGGAGACATTTTCCTCTTCCTTTCTAGATTTTTCTGATCTTGAAGAATATCAGAAGGTGCCTTGCGCTCCCTCTGCTTTCTCCTTTTGAACTCTCAGGAAAATGAAGATAAAATTCAAGTTGAATTTGATAAAAAATATTTTAATTAAAAAATACCCAACCAACCCAAAACCTCAAAACCACCCCAGGCAGTTTCTCTGTAAAAGTCTATCCTGATTGAAGTAAATAACGAAGCAGGATGTGGAGAATGAAATACAGTTCTTGGTTCCTTTATCTGGTTTTGATTTAACTGGGTGTTAGACTCCTGGTTTTATCTTTTTTTTTTTTTT
>NW_010315797.1:42986-59223 GCF_000700745.2 Antrostomus carolinensis
CCCCCCCACTTTCAAAAGCTTCTAATGCTCCTAAAGCTGTGAGGTGGGGATACATCTTAATACCAGAGTCACATGTGTGCCATCAATCAGACAGAAGATCAAATGACTCCCTCCCCCTGGCCTCTGGAGATTATTGCTGTCCTGATGCTCTGCTCTTGGGAGGAGGCTACTGTGAACTGTGTTGTGGGTTTTTTTTTAAACCAGAACAGGATTGCTCAGAAACCACAGCTGGGATGTGGGTCATCCCTGTGTGAGGCAGTGTAAATATGCAGAGGAATGCATGAGCTCAGCGGAGTAAGTGCTGGCTGAGCCCACCAGATGCTAGAGCAGGGCTGGAAGGGGCAGTGGGCTGGGGATATTAGGATGTACATGGCTATCTTTAGGTCATATGGGAGGCCTGGGACAGAGGTAGGAAGTGAATCCAGTGCTCCCCACTCAGGCATCAGATCTCTGTGTGGTAGGCATAAGAGTTTGGCCCTACTTGAGCATTGTTGCATCTACTGTAGTCCGAGTGCTTGTGTGAAGCTATACTCATCCTCCCTCCCAGGGCAGAAGAAAGGAGCTGAATTTTAGTCTGCAGGAGGAGAAGAGAAGCTGACGTGTAGGAGTAGCTGGAACAGGAAAAGTCTGTGGTGTTCTGTGGAAAAGTTGTACGGGGAACTTGGAGCAGCCAAGCACGCTCCTGGGAAGGTCTGCAAGACAGGAGTCCTCCAGGGCTCCTCCCCATGGAGGTGGGGAAATCATAAAGCAAAAGACACTCCAGTTCATGACAAAATTGTTCAATGAGGATTTACTAATGGCTCATTCGATGTATCAGTTACTGTTAGTTTGCTCTAGTGTGTTAATTGAAGGTATACTTTGTGTGCAACTATGTACTTTAATAAGGAGCTAGAGCATGTGAATTTGCAAGAAAATGTCACCAGTTCTTTTGCATCTGTTTACTTCATTGCATCTTACCTCTTGGCTCCTAAGTGAATGCTTTGTCACTTGCTACCTGTGTCAATACCTTCCTGTGGCACAGTGGGAGCCCTGCGTGATGATGTGAACAAGGCCAGGAGAGCATGGTCTCCAGTAAATGCCCTGTTTGCTGAAGACAAACACACCTCTCTCCTCTCTGAGGCCTTGGGCTGGCTCTCTGAGCCCTAATTTAGCCAAGCCTTTGACTAAAGTGTTTATAGTCCAATACACAAGGCAGTGAAAACTGTTCCAATTGCTTTCTGGGGAAGCACTGTCTATTAACACATGGAACAGAAACATTGCTCTTATTGAGACTGAACACCTCCATCTCTCTCTCTCATAATTTTGTACTATAATCCAGGAATGATTTTTGAGCCTCTCAGAGTGCTGTAGTCTCTGGTGCAGTGACTGATGAGACATTTGCTGTATGACGTGTTCTGTAACAAACAATTAATTATTGCAAAATGGACTTGGAATCACTGGCCCAGGATCTTTGAATTTAACGTGGCATTCAGCAGTCTCACAAATCCTCCTCGTCCCTAGGGATTATGCATCATGTTTTATATCAGTTGTGAAACCTGAACTTAAAAAGACAACGGATATTGAACATGTTTAGGAATTTAATTGACATATTTACTTTTCCAGAATTAGTTCATTTTGGAGACAAATACTGAAGCACAGAGGCTTATTATTAGAGATCAATGTAGAGAGCTGTGTTGCCCAAGGAAATATTCTTCCTGGATGCCTCTACCCTCACATTCTTAATGGAAATGTCAACACCACCATGTGGGGCTTGGGGAGGGGATGTGTTTGACCTCTTGGCACCAGGTTTACCACATTTAGTTGGACTGTAGATCTTATCAAAAGAGAAGGTAGCCAGCATTTGGAGGGAAAGTGGTTGTCACTGCACAGGACTCACTAGGGAGGAGGTAGACAGATAAGGATGATTCTTGCTTTCTCTTCCCTCTCTCTCCTTCCCCAGCCCCTTCTCTTCAGGAACGTGACATGACAGCTCCCAAACTGAGAATCATTTCCGCGACTTCCTTAGTGAAGGCCCACTCTGAGTGGCAGTATCTTACCCTTCAAGCTAGAGATGTGACCCCTTGCTGTAAGTATCCAAGGCAGTCCCTTGAAAATGAGCTCTCTGAGCTCTCTCTAAAGTCCCACTAATTGTGACTTAAACAGTAATTGTGCTGGGCTACTCAGGCTGGAGTTTTACCACAACCCTCAGGAAAAGACAAGTTGTTTTTTGCTCTTTTTTGCTTACACTTTTCTGCTGCTTGTGCAATCTGCTGTAACTGAATTCCATGGTGGTTTGTTTGCTTTGCTCTGCTGAAGTGGCTCTGCTTGGCTGGAGCTTCGTGATAGCCCACTGAATCCAAGCACATCCAAGGGCTCTAATATAATCACAGAGCTTTGTGCATTGCTCAAAATCTCAACTAATCCATGTCATTGTGAGAGATAGGCACTACTGATTTCTAGAGGCTATGATTTAATGTGAAGATGAGGGACTGGAAGCACTAAACAATAGCAGTAGTTTGGTCTTAATGCAGCTCACTCCCTGTGAGGATGGAAAATTACAGATACACTTCTCATTGGCAAGAATAGCCCAAATCCCAGGAGATTTACTTAGTTACAGTTAAGTGTTTAATGGAAGCTGTTTCCTTGCCACCTGTTTGTTGGATTGTAACAATTTGTTTGTCTTATTGTTTTTTGGTTGATTTTTTATTTTTTAATATGGAAAATGATCTGTCAAGGGCAGAACTACACAAACACTCTTGTCTCAGGTGCTAAGTTATGGCTTGAAGTTTGGGGTGGTTCTCTCTGTCCAGCAATGGTGTCACTGGCATAGCAAAGAGGTTGGTGCTTTGGGTGATCCTTGCACAGATCCCCAGGGCTTCCAGAAACCACTGCCAGAAGCAACCAAATTCCCTAAGCAGCTGCAAGTTACTGAACTCTCCTGACATGCTCCTTTTCTCTATGGAAAGCATTCAAACGTGTTAGTGACTCTGTGCTAAAACAGAGGAGGGAGCACATGCTGCAACTGGCGCTGGCTCACCACCTAACCGAGTCAAATCCTGATGACTGTATTCATTAAGCTCTTCTTCCAGACAACTTCCAGTGAGATGTGATTTCTTTCCTGTCTGCTAGGTCAGTGCAACAGAGACCAGATCTTTTGGGAGCTGTCACACAACAAAGGCAAGTGTGGTGAATACATATTAAAAATAACACCAGAAGCAATGAATGTTGGGTCCGATACAGCCATGGCTGGTGCATTATCACAACTCATATTGTAATAATGGTATCCACTGCTCCGACAGCAGGGTATGCTGCCGAGGCCAGAAGCAATGAATGTTGGGTCTGATACAGCCATGGCTGGTGCATTATCACAGCTCATATTGTAATAATGGTAACCACTGCTCCGACAGCAGGGTATGCTGCCGAGGATCCCCTTGAGCTTCGCAAAGAACATCAGGCTGGATTTTCCAAAGTGCCTGTCCCCCTTTGCAGAAATGTTAGTGAAATACATACACAGACTTGCAATCACAGCTTATTCTGCTGTTTGTAATTGCTTTGGTGTCACCTAGGTTGCCCTTACTTTGCTTATCCCTTCCACAGGGATTGTTGTTTGTCTGTGGGTTTGTACAGCACCTCACACAGAGATTCTAATCTCTGAGGCACACTGTAGTCACAGCAGCAGAGTGATAATGAGAAATAGCCCAGCTCATCTGAGTATTTGAATAATTCTGGGCACTGAGAAGCTGATGATAGCAGCTGTCACTGGTGTTTGTGGGCCTGTGAGCAGCCTGCCTGGGTTTGCAGTAGTGGATGGAGAAAGGTGTTGGTATGAATGTTCACCATTGCAATCACCAAATGCAATTGACTTTGGTGGCACGTGGTGTGTTATCCTACGTTTGGTTGTGAGGTCAGGGTGTCCTGTTTCAGGATGAGTGAAAGACCTGACCTCACACAAGACCAGAATATTTCGCTTCTAAAGCCTTATGGATGCTTTCCCTCTCTCAGAACCTCTTTTGTCATTTTTGGTCAGCTGAACCTGAAGTCTTATGCAACAGCTTTTCTGGTGTTTGTCCTTGCAGACCAGGAGCCTTGGCCCAGTGTGCTGAGTGCCCTGATAACTCAATTCTTAATGTATGAACTTCCTTTGGAGATCCAGAGAAGAGTGTGAGATATCCAAAGTTCACAAGCTCCTTTAGGGATTTCTAGCCAGGCTGTTTTTTGCCTTAGTTCTGTGTTTGTTAAGAAAAGAAAGAGGAAGAAAGATTCTACTCTGCAGCTGAAGGTAAGTCTGCAAGGGGACTTTTCCATCTTGAATTACTTTGTGGCGTTTGGTTCTTTCACCCCCCGCAACACTCCATCCTACATGGCCTCCTCACACCAACAGCACATGAAGAGCTGGTTCTTCATCTCAGGCTTTCAGAAGAAAGCTTTATCCTTCTTTTTCTCAGTGAACAGAAGGCAGATGGAAAGAGTCAATGTAGTAAACAGACAGTTTGGTGAAACTGGAGCCTAATGCTGGCTGAGGGTAGGGGGCTGGAGGTCAACAGAGGTAAGGTCTTGGTTGGGAAAGGAAAGAATCTCTGTAAATGCTAGGCTCACCATTATTCTTGAGTTATATCAGGTTAGACAGCCCCTCACAGAAGCGGTGACAACGGGAGAATGGAATAAATATCCCTTCCACAGGAGCTTCTTGACTAAGATAACAAATGACTGAGCTGGGATGTGCCTCTCTAGCATGCTTCCGAAGTGTTCATGTCCTCCTGGGAATGACAGGGAGTTGTAGATGGCAGCAGCAGCCCTCCAGTGAAAGGCTAAAGGAGGTGTGTACACAGATTAACCAGTGCAGGCAGGAAGGCATACATACTGTGCATATGATTGCAGGACTGCAAACGTGCATATCATTACACTGATGGGTGTACTAGGAGTGTCTGAGGACATAGGAAGAAGCAAGAACGCAGGGGACTGGGTGGTGCATAGGTGTGAGGGGGCTTGAACATGTGTGGCTAGCAGCATGGATGTGTATGGGTGTCAGAGCAAGCAATAGTGTGGCCCCAAGCCTTAGTGAGAAAACAAATTTCTCCCCTGCAGTCTGAACTTCATTCCTGAATGTCAACCACACTTACCAGTTACATCCTGGGTCAGGAGTAGAACGGATGTTTTCTTTGCCAGAAGTGGTAGTGCTGAAAAGCTTTGCAGCCTGAAAGGCATAAGGAAAAAAATTTTGTGTTGGAAGGAATAGTGCTTTGGAGGTGTTGGATGCCTTTTGGTGCTGCAGCTATTAGCATTGCCTCCTTGGCTCTGTACAGGGTGCCCACTCCATGGCCCATGGTGTCAGCAGGCTGCTGAAGATGAGCAAGCCCCTGAGCCCTGCCTCAAGGAGAGCAGCAGGAACTGACTCCTAAATATTTGCTTGGAGGTGTAAATGTGGTTCTTCACCTGGGACCTGGCTCTGTTACAGCCCAGTGTTGCACACAGGATCTCCATTCTGTATTTGTAGAAGTGTGGCCATCCCCATGAAATTACCCTGAGGCTGTGCCAGCTTCTCCCACCCACACTCATGTGCCATACCAAGGCAGCGGCACCAGGCAGCCCCAGAGCTTTTCCTGGTGCCTGAGCACACACCTCATTCTGTCTTGCTACTCGTAGAGATGGTCTTACTACAAAATCAATAGGTAGATGTTTCCTGCTGTGTGTTTATGCTGGGGCTGGAGATAAATCTACCTCATTTGGATGAATACACAAGGGGAAGGAATTTAGAAAGGAAAAATGCCTCGGTGATGTTCATCTTAGCTGGTTGCTATGCAACATCGTGCTGTAACCATAGCAACTCCCAGAGAAGCACCTTGCACAGACCTTTTCTTCTGATACAGGCTGGAAAGAAAATGCAATAGAAATGCTGGGTGCTTCTGCACACTAGGACAGGTATGGGCTCAGTAGCCCAAATCTGTTCCAGCATCCCATGGGTTCACTTTTGCAGCTTGTCTTTCTCAGACTGATTATTTTCTGCAGTTATTGCTTCACAAAAGGGTTAGGTTTCACTGCTTTTCAGGCTGGAAGCCTTTGCACTAAGGGGCCCTGGACAGAACAGCAATAAACCTGCTGGGAACCCAACCAGGCAGTAGCTACATGGAGCTATGTTGTCCTATAAGCAAAACAGCAAATTTGTTCTGTGTTACAGATTTTTTTATTCCCGGTAGAGGCAAGAGAAGCATGTCCTTGCTTGAGACTGTAGCTGTTCCTGCAGGGTCAGAGCAATTGAAACTGTCAGAAATAAATACCCCCTAGTCTTACTGTTATCAGATTCTTATTACTTCTCCTGGGGAAATGGCCCCAAAGGCAAACTCCAAATGAAAGCAAGGAAAGTAGGAGAAAATCAGAGATGGGAATGAGGCTAAAATGAGGTCTTCCTGAACCAGCACAAAATGGGAAGCCCAGATCTTCCTTTCCTGGTCTCCAGTCTGCAAATTTGGCTGGAGTGTAAGGTGGGTTGCTAAGTCAGCTCTTCACACGATAGCTCCCTTACGTACTTGGAATAGAGGAGTCTCCTTTGCACCTTTTTTGAAATGTGGTACCTGTCAGAATGCAGCTTGAGGCACATTGTGTTTTAGAGGATGTCATAATTATCCTTTCTTGCTGTGCCAGGAAGGGGAGAGTTCCTGCTCCAGAGGTCTAATGCTTCTACTTGGAGGAATGCGCAATCCACGTAAGAGAGGGTACCAGCTGGAGACGCTACTGTGGAAGAGATAATTGAAGAGATTTTAATGAAAAAGCAATTTTCAGGAAGAATGAACAAGCACAGAAGTAGGAGGCTTGGAGTAGAATATGATAAATGTTTGGGATTAAGCATTAAACCCAGAAGGGGAGAGTAATCTGGATCATTCCTGAGGAGTAGGAGCGACTGACTATCCTTCTGGAGTGCTTAATGGGTGTATGGGTGAAGTGAGCATGTTTCTGTCAGTGGTGCAGATGTGCTGATAGCATGCTGAAATAAGGATGTGCATCGTCCAGCCGTAGCCTCTAAGGGGATCCCAAAACCTGTTGAAAGCTAAGAGCAGTGGTCAACAGAGCTAGTTTAACCGGGCAGATTTGCTGGCTAGGTTTATAGTAGCTCATAGATTTCATTCTACTTTGCTTTAAAAGTCATGGTGGGAAGTTAGCTCTGTAGTTGAGAGCAGTAATTGCCCTCTATGAAAAGAAAAAGCCTGAAGCAGTGCTCTTGATGCAGAGCTGAATAGCAGGCAGTGGTGAACAGCCTTAGCTGCTGTGTAGCTGTAGGGGTATGGTGCTTTGCTTCTCCGTGAGCCCAGGTTTGGGAAGCCAATCTGTATGCTGGTCCCTGTGCTGCTTCATCTTTGACTGTGGAGCCTGAAGCTGATGGGGTAGAACTGGTGCCTGAGCAGGACCACTGCATGGTCATTCCCTGCTGGCAGAAGCCCTTTCAAGCTCAGCCTCATCAGAGGCTCAGAAACATCCTAATGAAATGAACTGCAGGTGCAGAGGTTGCTAAGCAACACCATTATCATGCAGCATCCATCCCATGCTCTCACCTGCTGAAGCTGCCTTCCCTATCTCCCCAGGCAAAGTTCCTCACCCCTCGGCTGACAGAGGGAAATTTACAGGAGCAGGTTTGAAGCAGGAGCTGGTGCTCGTGTCTGGGCAGATGAACCCTGTTAGCTTCTATCTCCTTGAGAGACCCCAAGCAAGGAAGATGCTGTGGGGCTGGGGCAGTTTGTAGGTGCCTAAGAACTAAGCAGACAAACAGAGCATTGGACTGGGAGGTAAGCAAAAAACTGCTGAGGTACAACAGGGCAGTCACTGTGCATGTGAGCTTGGGTGCAAGACCCTGGCTAGAGGTGAGCCTGGGAAACTCACCTGTTCCTTTTCCTGGGCAAAGGCTAGAACAAATTGAGGCAGCATCTGGAAAACCATCCCTGTTGTCTTTCCCAATGAACTTCACTTATAGTTCATTAAATGCCTTCTAATCCATAAAACCTATTAGTAGGACACTTGCAGTTTGTCACCAGGTATTACAGGGCAGCCCTGACTGAGAAGCAGGCTCTCTGAGGGACATCAGGGGTGTGTGTGGGAATAGTGAGATGTGTGCCCTGAATGCACTGCCCTGCAGCATCACCCAGGTATGATCTTGCTATGGCATCCTTTACTTTGTTGCCTGGAAGGGCTGAGTCAGCAGCAAAATGACTTCCCTTTGATGGCTTTCTGTTCAGTGAAAGCCAGAGTACTGACAGCCCTGGAAATAAAGTTTCCCAGCCCCTGAGCAGGAATAAGCCAGTGGGTTGCATTGCTGTTGTGAGCACTCATGCATTTCCTATTAAGCCAGCCCTGAAGGAGGGAGTGGGGGAAAAATTATCCTCTGCTCATGATGTCCTAGAATTGTAAAGGGTGGACTTCAGCAAAAAAAATCAAACCCCTTTTATGTTACAAGAATGCAGTTCAATAGAAAAGGCAGCTTTGGACGGCTATGGGCTTCTGTGGCAGGACTGAGAGTCAGGAGTGCTGCTGCTCCTGCTTGTTTTGCTACCTGCCTGCAAACAAATTCTCCTTCCCTCTTCTGCCCCCCCCTGCCTTTCCTTTTCTGCTATCTTATTTGCTCAGGATTAGCTCCAAATATTAGGGCTATTCAGTTAACCCAATGTTATCTCAGAGTTGAGGAATTTCAGCAGCTGAAGTCTCAGCAATTGCCTAAGACTGTCCTCTGAAGTCATAGGCCACAGATCAATTCTGACCAAAGATTGTACTTTTAGGTCAAACCTCTAACAGGGAGGGCTAATATTTATCTAGTGTTGAGGCTAAGCAGGGGAAAGGCTCCCACTCTCCTTCAGCAAAAATGGTGAAGTTCATGCTCTGTGTCCCACATGTGAGGAGAAGTTGTGCTTCTGGGTAGTCCTGCAGATGTGGATGTTTCACCCCATGTTTCACCTGTTAAGCAACCTCTGATGAGGTGCTTGGTCCTTCCATGCCTTGTTGCTCCGTCTGAGGACTCAGGGTGGAAATGCCAAGCATAACAAAAGTGAGCCTGGGGACACCTGGGTTCAAGAGCTCAGTCTCTTGCTGATACATGACAAAATGCTGTCCTTCCTTTGAAGTGCTGTTGTGGTAGATGTAAGTTTTAAGTTTCCTTCCACAAACCAGAGTTTTCCACCGCTACTTCTGCCATTTTTTATGGCAGATGATATTTAGTCATTAACTTTTATTACAACCATAATTTTTTTTATTAACTTTGAAGGAAAACTGTTTCCCAGGTGATCATTCTTCCACAGAGTTCCAGATCAGCAGCCCACAACCTCACTCACTAAATTGAACTTCCTTATGCTAGTATTTCACTGTCAGTAAATCCATCCATGCTACCTTGTCTTGCTTTTAAAAAGCCATGAAATTCCCATGCATTGCCAGTGAAATAACCACAGCAGAGAGATGTCTTAGACACAGACTGAAATTCAGTCCGAGACATTTGTGTTGCCTAGATTGAGATAATCAGTTATTGATACCAGAGGAATAAGAGATTTGCAACATTCAGTGAACAGCTGCTAGCTTAACTCTTACAGAGAACAAGTTAGAAAAGAAGCAGTGGTTTGGTTTATTCCCTTTGGTATTTGCCCACTATCTAGAACATTCCTGAGTTTCTTCCAAGCTCAGGGAGAGCGACAGAAAATAATTAATCTCTTCTTCACCAGCACTCCACACTTAGCTGTGGAGGATAGCATCACCCAGGGACTCTGCTTGTGGCTTAATCTGCAGAATGTTGCAAACTGCCATATTATTGACTGGCAGGCTCTGCTTGAGATCTATTAGCAGAATATCCGAGTGCCCACCAGAAATGCACTGAACATCTGAATAATTGTCCCTTCCTTCTATCTGCTGATCCCATAGGGGAGAAGACTGCAGCATGTTTGCTCTACTGTTCCATTCACTGTTGATTATTAGTAAAAGTGCGGTCAGAAGCTGTGTCCTTTCTGCTCTTGCTGAAGCTTGTTGGTGTTTCTCAGACATTATATTTGGTTAGCAATGAGAAACGGTGCATGTCCTCCAAATACAAGCGAGTATGTTAGTATGTGTGTGGATATGATATCCTTTAAAGAAAATTCTCAAAAGAAAGCAGATACAGAAAATATTCTATGACGTCAGAAAACCATTTTCTCAGTTTAAGCACAACGATAAAAAGTGATTACAATAGTAGTTGAGCTGCCTCTGTTATTTGCATTAGGGAATTATTTGTATTAATGGAGAGTGCCATGCTGCAGAGTGATGCATGTTAGCATCCAGTCAGTGCACTCAAGATTCTACAGTCTCAAAAAGGCAGAGGAGGAGTGGGAAAACAGTGATGCAGAGAGATACCAGTCTCTACACTAGGCCAACAGCAGAGCCCAACTCTGGTTCTAGCTTTACCACTATTTGAGGCTGGCAGCAGCACTCAGCATTCATGTTTCTTCTCTCTTTTGTTTTGAATGCAAAGTTGTAAAGAGATTTGTGGGTTGTTTTTCATTGCCAGGTTACAATTGGGTCCTGTCCTATATGTTTGTGCTTTACCACAGCTCCCTGTTAATTTTGGGTTTTGTGCTGAATAAATAGTGCCTGGGTATTCTTTTTAAAAAAAACAAACCCAAAACAAAACATGTTTGTGATGACATTAAATTAAATTTCTTTGTCATTGTTGACAACTGATTTTTCAGTTTGTTTGGTTTTTTTTTACCCACAAAGATTGCAACCTAAAACAAAAAAAAAAAAAAAACCATCAGCTCCAGAATGCAAGAAAGTACTTGACAAAGTGCATTTTATCAACAGAATGAAATTAGATACCTGTCAAAATACATTTGTCCTCAAAATAACTATTCATACATTTAATCTTCCTGCATAAATAGATATTCATCTGCTCTCTTCTTCTGTCATTTGCTACTCACAATCCAGCACTGACTGTGGGAGGGAAATATTTAAAGACACTTCCAAAGCAATAGGCAGGCTGGGTTTATATAATTTCCGCTGGCTTTCTTAGCACCATTCACTTTATTACAAATGAGAAGCGAAACATCTATTTAAAATCAATCCAATATTATTGTGTTCCAAAACATTAATTCCTAACTGCAAAACCCTGTTTGGTTTCAAGCAAGCTCTCTGTCAAATGAAGAGCTCTTGTGAATTTGCTTTCCCAGGCAGGGCGGAGCTGCTTTTGGTGGCTAGGGTGGCAGGGTGGCCCATGGCTATTTTAGCTATGGCTTCTGGTGAAAGGGCTGTTGGGTGGGAGCAAGGGAGCATTTGAAAACCCTTTTGTAAAGGCTGCATGCTCCCGGGTCTGTTACTCTTGATTTGCTTGAAGGGATGAGTGCCTTTTGGTGAAAGACTGCCTGGGCATGCTGGAGACACACACACACATACACAGAGCTGGAAAATTATTTGCCCCAGGAAGGCAGACTTCCATGGCTGAGTATAGACCTGAGCAACCCCTGTGTGCTGGGAGCTTGGCAATCTTGTCTTTGCCCAGGCTGAGGGGATGCACAATTACTCAGCATCGAGAGACATGCTCAGAGCTTGTCCCTCATATCGGTGCCAAGCAGGGAATTGAGTCTCAGGCTGCAGCTTCTTAATGGGTTGCCCGTCCTCCCTCTGTGACTATCATACTTCCTTAAAACACTTGAGCAGTTTATAGGTCAAAATTTCCACTGAAAACAATTTGGAAGGTATCGGCACAAGTGCAGCTGGATATCGTGACCTCTCTGTTGAGATGTTCCAGTTTAACTTCTGTACAGCATTTAATAGAGCTTTTGCATAAAGGAAAAAAGGGGTGGATCAGGAGCTGGAGAGAGGTGTGATCACATCAATCAGTTGTGCTGCCTACATTACTGATACTTATCTTGCTTTGAAAGCTTCCCTAGCACTCTCCTTGCCAGTGTCCTGTATTTATTTGGTCCCCTTGTGTTCTCATTTGCTAGGCATAGGCACCAGCAAGGACATTTTTCTGCCTGTCTGTGTCTCCCTCTCTTCTCATGATATTCCTTTTCTGAATTTGCATTTAAATTAAGTGGCAAAGTGCAGGTGGGAACTAAAACTGTGCTGAACACAGTAGCAGCCCAGACCTTGTCCTGTTGCATTCTGTCTCCTAAGGTCCCAGGCCAGAGGCAGCATAGATGCTCCTTGGGTGGAAGATGCACAGGCTGTCGGTGCTGTGCTCCCTGGGGAACAGCACAGGTCATCAGCACTTCAGCTGACCCGAGCAGTTTGCTAAGGTGAGGTTAGTTCTGGTCCCAAGCACCTCGCAGTTCAAATCAACAGGGCAGACCCAGCGTGGAGCAGGTGAGGAGAAGATATTCAGTGCATTTCTGCCACCAGAGCAGGAACGGTGAGCAAGCCCTGGACAGCTCCAGCAGAGTGCTGAGGCTCCCCAGCACCTTGCTGCCATGCAGAGAGGGACAGTGGAGGCACAGAGTGGTTACTCCACAATGTGGCATGGCCCAGGCCAGAGTCCAACTGATTTAGCCCCACTGAGTATCTAGGCTTGCTCTGTAGAGGTGGAGGAGGAGCACTGAAGCAAAAGCATCGTTAAATATGCAATTTGGGGTTGAAATATCCTTTATCAGAAATTTATAACCCATTTTAAATGAATCCATTCAGGGCCCCGTGAGGGTCCTGGCTGAAGGAGGAGATAATTTATACAGTTTGATAGCTTTTATGCCAGGTTAGTAAAAAAGAGCCTGTGCCAATAAAATAATTTCTCTGCTTGTAAAACTTGAGAGCGTTTTATCTGTGATGCCAAAAATTGTGCTGGCCTTTTAGCTTTAGATGGGAACTGGTGGAGGCACCAGAGTGGAGGGGAGGCCTGGCCCAAAGGGTCTGCATTGCTTGCAGGTGCCTGTTGTTCAACCTTTCTCCCCAGGATCCCAAACCATCCCTTGGCATGTGTTTTTCTGCTATCTGAATCATTCTCGTTGTCCTCTCTGAGGGCTGCTTATGTGGGTGTAAAGAGTGCCAAGTCAAACTAATGGAAAGAAAACAGAATCACAGAATCGTAGTGGTTGGAAAAGACCTTTAAGATCACCGAGTCCAACCATAAAACACATCAAGTCTAATCATTTTCTGACTCATCAAAAATCCCTTCACCTGTCCAACACACAGATAGCACCTGGAAGGCAGGAAGAAAAGGAGCTGAGGTGCTGGGCCCTGGGCACAGTTTCACTCTGTATTTGCCTTAGTCACAGACCGTTTCTACAGATGCAGATATTCAACTACATGGACTGTTGATCTGTACTGATATGGCCCAGTTTATATTCTTACATTCATCTGCTTGACTGCATAGCTTGGTAAAGCTCAGCAAAGTTTTGATAGCTAAGAGGTGACAAGCAGCAACAGTGGTGTCTTTCTATTTGTTAACAAAAAGCAGGAAAAAAAGGGGGAAAGAAATAACCTGAAATTCTGATCCCCACAGGGCAGATTTAGTCTTGGCTTTTTATGCTAAGCTCTCCCCAGACTGAGTTTACTGCTTGTGTAATGAGCACAGCTTTATCATGGTAGTGATTGTAGGATAATAACAACTGTAATCATAGTGATTCTTTTGTAATACAATTTCTGCTGCAAAAATATTGTTATTATGAAATTTACTGTGACTGGATTGTAGCTGGGGAAAGTGAAGCATCAGTGCTGCTGCTCAGTTTTGTAACCACACCATAATGGAGAGACCAGGACCCACACCTGACAGATCCTGCTGATTCATAGGGTTCTTTCCCCTGCTGACTTACTGTCTTCAGATATGCTGGAAACTCACATTCTCAGAAAGTGTTAGGAAAATTCCCCCCCCCCGACTTCACAGGAGGTTTTCACCTAGGAGAGAATGGCTTGCTCAAGCAGCTGCTTCTACATTTTCTGCTCCTGTTTCCAGCTGATGGACCTGCTCTGGAAGAGGTCTCAAAGGCTTAGCATCAGAATTAGTTTAAGTAGATAAAAGGAGTAGGTGTGTTAACAGTGACAGCATCCAAGAGAATGGGTTACAGGGAAATTTGTAATTCGACATGCTGTTATGTAAGAAGTTTTATTCATGCTGCACCCAGATACACCACTGAAAACAGATAGATTAATGGAAGCATTTATCATTTATACAGAGAAAAATAAGGTGATCAAATCAGAATGAATTTTCCCTTCCTTAGAGATAGGAGAGCAATTACAGTACAATGTAGTCTGTGGAGAACTGAGAGGGGCTATTGTATCTGTACAATAGAGAGCAGAAAGAAAACTGTGAAGCAAAAAAAGGAGCCAGAGGGAGAGACAGTGACAGAGAAAGAAACAGAAGAAACTATATTATCTGTGACAAGGACACAATGTAAACTTGCAACATCAAAGTGACAACAGAGGCTTTGCGGAGAGGGAATTTAAGCTGCAATACCCGCTGATAAGAGAGAACAGCGTGTGTAAAGATGTGCTATGGGGCTGCAGGAGCCCGCACAGCACGTGGGCCATTCCTGCAAAGGCAGATGCTGGGAAGGAATTAACGCTGGCAAAGTGTTTGATCGACTCCTGAGAAAGACTGGCAAAGGCTGTTGGGTTTTCATGAAGAGTGGTGAGAGGGCAGCTGTGGGGAGGAAGAGTAGTGGGAAGCCAGTGGACCCTGGCAATCCCAGTTTCTATGCATGCCCAGGTCTCCTTGGGATCTTGGAATACTCTTGCCTGTATGTCTTTAGGGTGACGTTCTCCTTGCAGAGAAAGGCAGCACGAGACCAAAGCTAAAACTATTGTTGAACCAAAAGAAATAAATTGCCACTGGTCACTTGTTTTACCTACACTATCAGAGTTTCCTACCTTTCATACACTGCTTTTACACCCTAATTAACATCCTTTTGCACCGGTCAGAGTCTGACGTAATCGAAAGCAGAACTGAGACACTCATGCCCTTGGCTATCTAGCCACTGCTTAGGAGGACAGAATCCGCGGATACATGTTGCCTTTTCAAATGTGCAAGTATTTCTAACTTCTCACCTTTTCCCATTCCAGACACACAGTTTTCTTCTAAATCCTGGAAATGTAGTCTAGATGATTAAACAAAAGAAACTCGTAGGAAACACAAGCATTTTCCAATGGGAGTGAAAGTTAAAACATTATGTACTCCAACACTGTTTTCTGTTCTGCAAGCCATTTATTGTCATCCATGCACCCCATGAAATAGTCCACAACAGTACAGTTAATGTAACGAGCTACAATTTCTAACTATGGAAAGCGGTCAAGCACAAAACAAAACACAGTTAAACTCTTTATTACTCCTATTTTGGTCAATGCTTGAACCCTTGAGTTCTGTGCACAGCAGTCTGTGCTTCAGGCTTATAGCTGATGCAAATGCCCTAATTATTTCGCTTTCAATGCTCTCTAATTGTATTTAGACCTGTTTCTGCAGACTTTAGCTACAATTAGAGAGAACAATGCAGGGTTTCCTATGTCACAGGGAATATACCACTGGGCTGAGTTATCTGCTTGGTGCTGTTCATGTGGTTTAACAAAGCAATGAGTCTGGCATTACTTTTATTGCTTTTACTAACAATGCAAGTTAATTTCAGCACCTCAAATACAGACCTGTGCAATAAAAGCATGGGGGTAGTGCAAATATTCTGTTGACTTAAAGCAAGAAGTAGTCCCAAAAGGGATGCAGGGAGAGGCTGTTGATGCTGGTGACTTGCATTTTACTATAAAACAAATCTGGCTTAGGGTTGACATTAATCAAGCTTGTCAGCAGGGATCAGCAGATGTGTCTCCATGAGAATGTGTCTTGCCCTTCCAGAGGAGGAATGCGGTGTCTGTGCCAGCTCAGCCTGCCATGCAACAGGCAGCTTGCTTTAAAATTGTTCCAGGCAAAAATTCTGCTTGGATATTGAGGAATAGCTGATGTGAACAGAGAGGAAAATGAGTGTGAAGTGACCTGCAAACCCTACACAATGGCTTCCAGGACAGGAACTTTGCAGACACTATTAATAAAAAGGGGAAAATGCAGTATACAGATAAAGCTGTCATCCCCCCAAAGGTATTTAGGAAAGCAGTGACATTTAGCAGACTCAGTGGTGCCAGCAGAGCCATTAGAAGTTGTTTATCATGCAAGCTCATCCAATGTTCTGGAGATTTTGGGTCAGCCATTTAATTTCCTTGAGAATTTGATTTCAGGGTGGTGAGGTCACCTTGCAATGAGAGTTGTCCGTGTTGGTTGTGTGCTTTGTAATGGCTCTGAAAATATAACTTCAAAAAGCTATCACTAAAAAATCATCTGCCCACTCTGAACTCA